>NW_026111954.1:586423-622259 GCF_024679095.1 Eriocheir sinensis
GCTTCCTTTACCTCCAGCTGAACAAATCAGTTATACATTTAAGCAAAAATATATGATCCAGTGTAGAGTATTCATGCCTAAAACCTACTTGTGTTTTAATAGTAATAAACTTAGTGTTTGAGTATTCATTGAGTCTCTCGTAAGCAGCTTCCCCATACAACTAAGCAAAGTGATCCCCGGTAGTTATTAACATCCTGAGCGTCACCCTTATTCTTATAAAATGGCACTATTGTCCCAACCAGCCATTCAGATGGCAGCATCAAGAATCTTATTAAACAGCTTAACATATAGGGGGGGCAAAATATGCTGAGTACTTTTAATGTATTCATTTAATATCATGTCATATGCTGGGGATTTATTGTTTTTTTTTTTAATATTTCTAGCAACCACTTCGTTGGTTATAGGGTCATTAAGTAATGGTGAGCGTTCATTATCCATATCATGATCATTTAGAATATTTACTTCATTATTATCAATGTTGTCATCACTCGCTAACTGTCTGAAATGCTCGGAAATTCATTTAATGTAATGGGGATCTGATGGCTCTTTTTCTGACCATTAAGGATTTTCCAGTATTCTTCAGGGTCATCACTTTTGCATTTCCTAAGTACTTTAATTATGTTTGTCTTCTTGGTTTTTTTTTACACTTCTAAGATTTGTTTTGTATTTTCTGCTTTCCTCAGTCATTCCTATTCCTATTCCTGTGCAAATGATATATATGCCTTGCCTTATGATACCCCTTTCTTGCTTTCCAGCATTGTTTGTCATAACCATGGAGGTATTATAACAGGAGGCGCCCTCCCGCGCCGTCCCCATACAGGCGAGTGAAGCCAGTGGGCGGAGCTTACTGCGTCTGTGGGCGGAGCTTACAATCGGCAGATAGACCCAAGACATTGCGATCTCCTGGGCTGAACTAAGGGAATTTACGACTTGTTTTTGCATACTAGACGAAAAATAAAATAAAAGAATTGATGCTTTGAGTTATGAAAAGTACATATTTTCCTATTTATTTAATATAGATCTATTATCAACGACATTAAGGCTGGAATCACACGAGCCACTTTTTAGTGGTCAGTGGCCGCCACAAAATAATGGTCAAAATAGAACACACACATCTCTATGGGCGCATGCACACGGAACACTTTTTTGTGGTCGCCACAAAACAGTGGCGAGTTGTGGCGGGCGGAGCCATTTTCCGACCACGCCACTGTGGCGGCCACAGTGGCCAGCGATAGATACCGTTGTTTCAAATGGCAGCGTGCACACGAGCCACTATCGGTGGCCACCACCCTGCCACCCGCCGCTTTCCCTCTGTCTTGAGACACTTGAACACCTGAATTTTAACTGTCATAATGATATATAAGTATGACCACGAATAACTTGTGTTCAGGATATAATGAAAAAGCTCTTATATGCTTTCTTTCATAACTAATGTTTCATATCGTTACACAGTTTTGCAAATTAATTGATTGTGGTACGGATTAATTACTGAATATGGTAGTTTTATTTACCCGGAAGTAGAGAGGGGGAAAGGTTAGTGTCAAGGATCCAGTGTTGGGTGCTGTAATCGGAAGGGATAACAAACAACAAGATAAATGGTTAGACACCAGTTTACTTCAAGTACAGTAGAAAACCCCAAAACAGGCCACACAATCTGAAGTTTCCAACAAGAAGGCTTCAGCACGCCGGACACAGCAATGACCCGTTGCTCGGCTTCTTCCTCCTCTGAGCGTCTCGTCCAGTGGCAATGACGAGGCAGCACAGCTTCGTCCTTGAAGTGGTGTAGACGTGGGAGGCGCAGGCGGAAAAGGGGAGTCAGGTTCACAGCAGTAACGGGAGTCCAGGGCGTGGAGAGGGGAGAGGTAAGGCACCCAGAACGAGCCCACGGTATATGAGTTAGCCCGAGTGAGACCAGGGCTGGAGCTTTAGTAGAAGCAAGTGTTCAGGGCGAGGCTCGGTCGCTGTCTGATGCGGAAGGCGCTGGCGGCCACCAAGTTGCCTCCCATAGCGGGTTGAGAAGCCTCGGTGGTTCAGTCGACCGAGGCGTCGAACGGCGTCAGGCGAACGAGCAGCGGGAGTGAAACAGGTGGTTCGCTGCGCCTCGGTAGTTGAACCGCTTCGAACGGCAAGATGCGGGCGGGCGGCAGGAGTGCCCCGGTCGTTCGCCCGCTAAGTTGGTAGTTGCCCTCACAGTTAGGTAACCGCAAAGACTGCTGAATTGTCAATAAACTACATTTAATGTGACTTAATATTCTTCATGTTCAGTCTTATATTAAAATTGCCGCAAGTCTCTCTTCTACTGGGTCACACCTCGTGTTGATGTCCTGCCGTGTTATACGTGGACCAGTTATTGTCATAAGATGATTAAACCTATCCTGTGACCTCCTGAAGTCGTAAAAAATATCGTGTTCTTTAGCTCTGTAAATGATGTGGAATGCTACACGGTAGTCTGTTGCTAAGTATGTATGGGTGAACCCATGGCAGTACTTTCTTCAGCGCTTTTTACCAAGAGAGCACAGACAGCTGCTGCCTCTGGTGAGATCCATAACGCCACGTGCTGACCTCATTAGTGGCTGCCACCGAGTGGCTCGTGTGAATGTTGCACCTACCCACCATTTTCGTAATGACCATTTTTGTGGTGGCCACTTTTTGTGGCGGCCACTGACCACTAAAAGTGGCTCGTGTGATCCCAGCCTTAAGGTCAAGGCAGTCTCTTGGCTCAAAAAAAAGCAATGAAAGGGCTGCGGCATTCCATGACATAGTGTTGCAGTGTGTGGCCCTCGGCCTGAGTGCAGAAGGCACAAGGAGATACTAACCACCCAGTAGTACCTATAGCCCAGCCTAAGGCGCATTCCTACCACATCGCGAGGTGCACTGTCGCCCATAGGGGTAAACACAGTGGTGGGAGACACTTGCATAATGGAGGCTGCTGGTGCTGCCATTGTCACAGCAGTGTCTGAGTTGGGTAGCAATGCTATTATGGAAACAATCCCTAATTATATTCTTAACATAACTAAGCGTATAGTCAGTGCCAGGGTCCACTGTGTCATCCTGAAGGGCACGTCGACCAAGGCAGTCTGTCTTTTCATTGTGCTGGCTGCCCACATGGGAGGGCACCGTGGCACCTGCGGCCTCAAGGGCACGGGGGGCAGTCAGGCACTTAGTTACAAGATCACAGTCTGTAGGGGAGGATGACACAAGTTTATGTAATGCAACCTGGCTATCGACAAACAAGTATACATCTTTGCGGAAAGCTGCTACAGTGTGGAGAGCCTCAAGTATGGCATACAGCTCAGCCCGGGTCGAGGACAGGTACCCTGGCAACCGCCTGGTAACCTCAATGTCAGTGTACAACATAACTGCAGATTTCTATCATATGTAGCCCTATCTGGTTATAAAGTTCTCAACTCACCTGTGAAATGATGTAGAACCACTACGCTCCCTTTTCGTACGGCCATATGAACATAAGAACATAAGAACGTAGGAGTCTACAAGAGGCCGGTAGGCCTGTACAAGGCAGCTCCTTTGAACCTAAGCTCCTGTGTATCTAACCCCACCTAATATCGCTGTCCATGAATTTATCTAATCTATTTTTTAATGTGACAATTGTATTGGCACTCACTACATGACTGCTAAGCCTATTCCACTCATCCACCACTCTGTTAGTAAACCAATTTTTGCCTCTGTCCCAGTTGAATCTGAATGTATCCAGTTTAAACCCATTACTTCGTGTCCTACCCGGTTCTCTTACCAACAAAACCTTATGAATGTCTCCCTTATTAAAGCCCTTCATCCATTTATAAACCTCGATCATGTCTCCACGCACCTTTCGCCTTTCTAGAGAATGCAAGTTTGACAGTTTGAGTCTTTCCTTGTATGGCAAGTTTCTCAGCCCCTGAATCATCTTAGTCATCCTCCTCTGCACCAATTCTAACATTTTGATATCCATTCTATAGTAAGGTGACCAGAACTGAACCGCATAGTCAAGATGAGGTCTAACTAATACTAAATATACTTTGAAGAAGACTTGGAGGCTTCTGTAGCTTACGCTCCCATAAATAAATCCCAGTACCCTATTTCTAGCTTGACTACACTGTGCTCTTGGACGGAGATCAGAGCTCACTAAGACCCCTAAATCCCTCTCGCACCCAGACCTGCTTATGAAAGTGTCATTAAGCAATAGTTACGTGAGGGGTTGTTCCTACCTACACAGAAAAGGCAGGGATTGTATGCACTTTCAATGCGTCCACTGGATCAGCTGATATATGTTTTGAGTCTAAAGGGGGTGGGAGACAGCGGACCAATAGCGCGTTGGCTTCGCGTTCGTGACGTCATGGCGGCTCCTCCCATAATACCTCCATGGTCATAACCCTTTACAGCGGCATTGCGCCACTTTCTGATAAATGTTTTTTTTCTTATGTTGTGGAAAAGTTGCAAGTGCTGGGTCAGTCAATATTTGCTTTAATTTCTGATTAATATCATCTATGGATAGATTATTCAACTCAACCATCAACTCATTTACATTATACTCACAAACATTCCCCACATGTACACCCCTTCTCTCAGCATTCCACTTTCCTGGCCTTTCACTTGCTCTTCTTTGTTCTGCCTCCTGGGCACTCATGCTTACAGCGGGTACATTACGTGGAACAATATATTTCATCATTACGTGTAATCCACAGTGTAAATCAGACAATAAAGAATCATAATCCAATACTCTAAAAACCACCACATACTGCATAACTTCAGGTGAACCTAAGAAGTAATCTATAGTTGTATTATATGCAGTTGTAGGCTTGCCAATACCACAGTCTTCCCCCATCCTTCCATTCAATATAAACACTTGATGATTTTTACAAAGTTCAACCAGTTTCCTGCCATAAAAGTTCCTGTCTAGGGCCAGAGCTTGCTTTGTTGTGTGTGTCTTAGGTATACCATAATCAGTTGCACTTATGTGGGGTACCTCGGCAGGCACCCGATCATCATCACCAGCACCAGAGGGAACATCAGACATAGTGAGAGTATGAGCATTAAAATCACCACAAAGTACATGCATATAGTCATCACTGGTATAAGTTATCAAAACATTGTCCAACTCATCAAAATGCTCTTCAGTGCCATATCTTGAGTGTGAGGAGGGAAAGTAAACACAGCTTATTACCAACTCCTTACCTAAATTTGCCCTCCCTCTGTCTACTGTAATTGAGAGTTTGTTCTTATGTGCCTCCACTGAAAGCCAAAAAAATTTCTTATGGCAGTAAGTAGACCCCCCAAACTGTGTGTGTGTGTGTGTGTGTGTGTGTGTGTGTGTGTGTGTGTGTGTGTGTGTGTGTGTGTGTGTGTGTGTGTGTGTGTGTGTGTGTGTGTGTGTGTGTGTGTGTGTGTGTGTGTGTGTGTGTGTGTGTGTGTGTGTGTGTGTGTGTGTGTGTGTGTGTGTGTGTGTGTGTGTGTGCCAGTCAGTCCGTTTTAATAGACTCAGTCTTGTGTTTGTTTCTGTGTGTCAGTGTGTTTTAACAGACTCAGTCTTGTGTGTGTGTGTTTGCCAGTCAGCGTGTTTTAACAGACTCAGTCTTGTATATGTGTTTGTGTGTCAGTGTGTTTTAACAGACTCATTCTTGTGTTTGTGTGTGCCTGTCAGTGTATTTTAACAAACTCAGTCTTGTGTTTGTGTGTGTCAGTGTGTTTTAACAGACTCAGTCTTGTGTTTGTGTTTGTGTGTCAGTGTGTTTTAACAGACTCATTCTTGTGTTTGTGTGTGCCTGTCAGTGTGTTTTAACAAACTCAGTCTTGTGTTTGTGTGTGTGTCAGTGTGTTTTAACAGACTTAGTCTTGTTTTTGTGTGTGTGTCAGTGTGTTTTAACAGACTCAGTCTTGTGTTTGTGTGTGTGCCTGTCAGTGTGTTTTAACAGACTCAGTCTTGTGTTTGTGTTTGTGTGTCAGTGTGTTTTAACAGACTCAGTCTTGTGTTTGTGTTTGTGTGTCAGTGTGTTTTAATAGACTCAGTCTTGTGTTTGTGTTTGTGTGTCAATGTGTTTTAACGGACTCAGTCTTGTGTTTGTGTTTGTGTGTCAATGTGTTTTAACGGACTCAGTCTTGTGTTTGTTTGTACCAGTCAGTGTGTTTCAGCGGACTCTGGCACGGGAACTGGTTCAGGCTCAGGCTCTGGCACGGGCACTGGTTCAGGCACTGGCACGGGCACTGGTTCAGGCTCAGGCTCTGGCAAGGGCACTGATTCAGGCTCAGGTTCTGGCACGGGCACTGGTTCAGGTTCAGGGTCTGGCACGGGCACTGGTTCAGGCTCAGGTTGTGGCACGGGCACAGGTTCAGGCTCAGGCTCTGGCACGGGCACTGGTTCAGGCTCAGGGTCTGGCACGGGCACTGGTTCAGGCTCAGGTTCTGGCACGGGCACTGGTTCAGGCTCAGGTTCTGGCATGGGCACTGGTTCAGGCTCAGGCTCTGGCACGGGCACTGGTTCAGGCTCAGGGTCTGGCACGGGCACTGGTTCAGGCTCAGGTTCTGGCACGGGCACTGGTTCAGGCTCAGGCTCAGGCAAGGGCACCGGTTCAGTCTCAAGCTCTAGCACGGGCACTGGTTCAGGCTCAGGCTCTGGCACGGGCACTGGTTCAGGCTCAGACTCAGGCACGTGCACTGGTTCAGGCTCAGGCTCTGGCACAGGCACTGGTTCAGGCTAAGGCTCAGGCACGGGCACTGGTTCAGGCTCAGGCTCTGGCACGAGCACTGGTTTAGGCTCAGGCTCTGGCACGGGCACTGGTTCAGGCTCAGGCTGTGGCACGGTCACTGGTTCAGGCTCAGGCTCTGGCACGGGCAATGGTTCAGGCTCAGGCTCTTGCACGGGCACTGGTTCAGGCTCAGGCTCTGGCACGGGCACTGGTTCAGGCTCATGCTCTGGCACGGGCACTGGTCCAGGCTCAGGCTCTGGCACGGGCACTGGTTCAGGCTCAGGCTCTGGCACGGGCACTGGTTCAGGCTCAGACTCAGGCACGGGCACTGGTTCAGGCTCAGGCTCTGGCACGGGCACTGGTTCAGGCTCAGGCTCTGGCACGGGCAATGGTTCAGGCTCAGACTCTGGCACGGGTACTGGTTCAGGCTCAGGCTCTGGCAGGGGTACTGGTTCTGGCTCAGACTCTGGCACGGGCACTGGTTCAGGCTCAGGCTCTGGCACGGGCACTGGTTCAGGCTCAGGATCTGGTACAGGCTCTGGTTCAGACTCAGGCTTTGGCACGGGCACTGGTTCAGGCTCAGGCTCTGGCACGGGCACTGGTTCAGGCTCAGGTTCTGGCACTGCCACTGGTTCAGGCTCAGGCTCAGGCACGGCACTCGTTCAGGCTCAGGCTCTGGCACGGGCACTCTTTCAGAATCAGGCTCTGGCATGGGCACTGGTTCAGGCTCAGGTTCAGGCACGGCACTCGTTCAGGCTCAGGCTCTGGCACGGGCACTCTTTCAGGCTCAGGCTCTGGCACGGGCACTGGTTCAGGCTCAGGCTCTGGCACAGGCACTGATTCAGGCTCAGGCTCAGACACGGGCACTGGTTATGGCTCAGGTTCTGGCACTGGTTCAGGCTCAGGTTCTGGCACGGGCACTGGTTCAGGCTCAGGCTTTGCACGTGCACTGGTTCAGGCTCAGACTCAGGCACGGGCACTGGTTCAGGCTGAGGCGTTCAGGCTCAGGCTCTCGCACACTGGTTCAGGCTCAGACTGGTTCAGGCTCAGGCTCTCGCACGAACACTGGTTCAGACTCAGGCTTTGGCACGGGCACTGGTTCAGGCTCAGGCTCTGGCACGGGCACTGGTTCAGGCTCAGGTTCTGGCACTGCCACTGGTTCAGGCTCAGGCTCAGGCACGGCACTCGTTCAGGCTCAGGCTCTGGCACGGGCACTCTTTCAGACTCAGGCTCTGGCATGGGCACTGGTTCAGGCTCAGGCTCAGGCACGGCACTCGTTCAGGCTCAGGCTCTGGCACGGGCACTCTTTCAGGCTCAGGCTCTGGCACGGGCACTGGTTCAGGCTCAGGCTCTGGCACAGGCACTGATTCAGGCTCAGGCTCAGACACGGGCACTGGTTATGGCTCAGGTTCTGGCATGGGCACTGGTTCAGGCTCAGGCTCAGACACGGGCACTGGTTCAGGCTCAGGTTCTGGCACGGGCACTGGTTCAGGCTCAGGCTTTGGCACGTGCACTGGTTCAGGCTCAGACTCAGGCACGGGCACTGGTTCAGGCTGAGGCTCTGGCATGGGCACTGGTACAGGCTCAGGCTCTGGCACGGGCATTGGTTCAGGCTCAGACTCAGGTACGGGCAGAGTCTTCAGCCTAAGGCTCTGGCACGGGCACTTGTTCAGGCTCAGCCCTAGGGACGGGCACTGGTTCAAGCTCAGGCTCTGGCACGGGCACTGGCTCAGGCTCAGGCTCAGGCACGGGCACTTGTTCAGGCTCTGGCACGGGCGCTTGTTCAGGCTCAGGCTCTGGCACGTGCAATGGTTCAGGTTCAGGCTCAGGCACAGGGACTGGTCCAGGCTCATGCTCTGGCACGGCTACTGGTTCAGGCTCAGGCTCAGGCAAGGGTACTGGTTCAGGCTCAGGCTCTGGCAAGGGTTCTGGTTCAGGCTCAGACTCTGTCACGGGCACTGGTTCAGGCTCAGGCTCTGGCACGGGCACGGGCACTGGTTCAGGCTCAGGCTTTGACACAGGCACTGGTTCAAGCTCAGGCTTTGACATAGGCACTGGTTCAGGCTCAGGCTCTGGCAGGGGCACTTATTCAGGCATTGGCACGGGCACTGGTTCAGGCTCAGTCTCTGGCAAGGGCAATGATTTAGGCTCAGGTTCTGGCACGGGCACTGGTTCAGGCTCAGGCTCAGGCACGGGCACTGGTTCAGGCTCAGGTTCAGGCACGGGCACTGGTTCAGGTTCAGGCTCAGGCTCTGGCAAGAGCACTGGTTCAGGCTCAAGCTCTGGCACGGGCATTGGTTCAGTCTCAGGCTCTGGCACCGGCACAAGCACTGGTTCTGGCTCAGGCTTTGACACGGGCGCTGGTTCAGGCTCAGACTCTGGCACGGGCACTGGTTCAGCCTCAGGCTCAGGCACGGACACTGGTTCAGGCTCAGGCATGGCCACTGGTTCAGGCTCAGGTTCAGGCACGGGCACTGGTTCAGGCTCAGGCTCTCGCACGAACACTGGTTCAGGTTTAGGCTCAGGCACGGACACTGGTTCAGGCTCAGACTCTGGCACGGGTACTGGTTCAGCCTCAGGCTCGGGCATGGACACTGGTTCAGGCTCAGGCACGGACACTGGTTCAGGCTCAGGCACGGGCACTGGTTCAGGCTCAGGCTCTCGCACGAACACTGGTTCAGGCTTAGGCTCAGGCACGGGCACTGGTTCAGGCTCAGGCTCTCGCACGAACACTGGTTCAGGCTTAGGCTCAGGCACGGGCACTGGTTCAGGCTCAGGCTCTCGCACGAACACTGGTTCAGGCTCAGGCTCTCGCACGAACACTGGTTCAGGCTCAGGCTGTGTTTGTGTGTGTGTCAGTCATTGTGTTTTGAGGGACTCGGTCTTTTGTTTGTGTTTGCCAGTCATTGTGTTTTAACGGACTCAGTCGTGTGTGTGTGTGTGTGTGTGTGTGTGTGTGTGTGTGTGTGTGCCAATCAGTCTGTTTTAACAGACTCAGTCTTGTGTTTGTGTGTGTGTGCCAGTCAGCGTGTTTTAACAGACTCAGTCTTGTATTTGTGTTTGTGTGTCAGTGTGTTTTAACAGACTCAGTCTTGTATATGTGTTTGTGTGTCGGTGTGTTTTAACAGACTCATTCTTGTGTTTGTGTGTGCCTGTCAGTGTGTTTTAACAAACTCAGTCTTGTGTTTGTGTGTGTGTCAGTGTGTTTTAACAGACTCAGTCTTGTGTTTGTGTTTGTGTGTCAGTGTGTTTTAACAGACTCAGTCTTGTGTTTGTGTGTGTGCCTGTCAGTGTATTTTAACAAACTCAGTCTTGTGTTTGTGTGTGTGTCAGTGTGTTTTAACAGACTCAGTCTTGTGTTTGTGTGTGTGCCTGTCAGTGTGTTTTAACAGACTCAGTCTTGTGTTTGTGTTTGTGTGTCAGTGTGTTTTAACAGACTCAGTCTTGTGTTTGTGTGTGTGCCTGTCAGTGTATTTTAACAAACTCAGTCTTGTGTTTGTGTGTGTGTCAGTGTGTTTTAACAGACTCAGTCTTGTGTTTGTGTGTGTGTCAGTGTGTTTTAACAGACTTAGTCTTGTGTTTGTGTGTGTGCCTGTCAGTGTGTTTTAACAGACTCAGTCTTGTGTTTGTGTGTGTGTCAGTGTATTTTAACAAACTCAGTCTTGTGTTTGTGTGTGTGTCAGTGTGTTTTAACAGACTCAGTCTTGTGTTTGTGTGTGTGTCAGTGTGTTTTAACAGACTCAGTCTTGTGTTTGTGTGTGTGCCTGTCAGTGTGTTTTAACAGACTCAGTCTTGTGTTTGTGTTTGTGTGTCAGTGTGTTTTTACGGACTCAGTCTTGTGTTTGTTTGTACCAGTCAGTGTGTTTCAACGGACTCTGGCACGGGAACTGGTTCAGGCTCAGGCTCTGGCACGGGCAATGGTTCAGGCATTGGCACGGGCACTGGTTCAGGCTCAGGCTCTGGCACGGGCACTGGTTCAGGCTCAGGCTCTGGCACGGGCACTGGTTCAGGCTCAGGCTCTGGCACGGGCACTGGTTCAGGCTCAGGTTCTGGCACGGGCACTGGTTCAGGCTCAGGTTCTGGCACGGACACTTATTCTGGCTCAGGCTCAGGCAAGGGCATCGGTTCAGGCTCAAGCTCTAGCACAGGCACTGGTTCAGGCTCAGGCTCTGGCACGGGCACTGGTTCAGGCTCAGACTCAGGCACGGGCACTGGTTCAGGCTCAGACTCTGGAACGGGCACTGGTTCAGGCTCAGACTCTGGCACGGGCACTGGTTCAGGCTCAGACTCTGGCACGGGCACTGGTTCAGGCTCAGACTCAGGCACGGGCACTGGTTCAGGCTCAGACTCAGGCACGGGCACTGGTTCAGGCTCAGACTCTGGCACGGGCACTGGTTCAGGCTCAGACTCAGGCACGGGCACTGGTTCAGGCTCAGACTCAGGAACAGGCACTGGTTCAGGCTCAGACTCTGGCACGGGCACTGGTTCAGGCTCAGGCACGGGCACTGGTTCAGGCTCAGACTCAGGCACGGGCACTGGTTCAGGCTCAGACTCAGGCACGGGCACTGGTTCAGGCTCAGGCTCTGACACGGGCACTGGTTCAGGCTCAGACTCAGGCACGGGCACTGGTTCAGGCTCAGGCTAAGGCACGGGCACTGGTTCAGGCTCAGGCACGGGCACTGGGTCAGGCTCAGGCTCTGGCACAGGCACTGGTTCAGGCTCAGGCTCAGGCACGGGCACTGGTTCAGGCTCAGGCTCTGGCACAGGCACTGGTTCAGGCTCAGGCTCAGGCACAGGCTCTGGCACAGGCACTGGTTCAGGCTCAGGCTCAGGCACAGGCACTGGTTCAGGCTCAGGCTCAGGCTCTGGCTCAGGCACAGGCTCAGGCTCAGGCTCTGGCACAGGCACTGGTTCAGGCTCAGGCTCTGGCACGGGCACTGGTTCAGGCTCAGGCTCTGGCACGGGCACTGGTTCAGGCTCAGGCTCAGGCACAGGCACTGGTTCAGGCTCAGGCTCAGGCACGGGCACTGGTTCAGGCTCAGGCTCTGGCACGGGCACTGGTTCAGGCTCAGGCTCAGGCACGGGCACTGGTTCAGGCTCAGGCTCAGGCACGGGCACGGGCACTGGTTCAGGCTCAGGCTCTGGCACGGGCACTGGTTCAGGCCCAGGATCAGGCACGGGCACTGGTTCAGGCTCAGGCTCTGGCACGGGCACTGGCTCAGGCTCAGGCTCTGGCACGGGCACTGGTACAGGCTCAGGCTCAGGCACGGGCACTGGTTCAGGCTCAGGCTCTGGCACTGGCACTGGTTCAGGCTCAGGCTCAGGCACGGGCACTGGTTCAGGCCCAGGCTCAGGCACGGGCACTGGTTCAGGCTCAGGCTCTGGCACGGGCACTGGTTCAGGCTCAGGCTCTGGCACGGGCACTGGTTCAGGCTCAGGCTCTGGCATGGGCACTGGTTCAGGTTCCGGCTCTGGCACGGGCACTGGTTCAGGCTCAGGCTCTGGCACGGGCACTGGTTCAGGCTCAGGCTCTGGCACGGGCACTGGTTCAGGCTCAGGCTCTGGCACGGGCACTGGTTCAGGCTCAGGCTCTGGCACGGGCACTGGTTCAGGCTTAGGCTCTGGCACGGGCACTGGTTCAGGCTCAGGCTCTGGCACGTGCACTGGTTCAGGCCCAGGCTCTGGCACGGGCACTGGTTCAGGCTCAGGCTCTGGCACGGGCACTGGTTCAGGCTCAGGCTCTGGCACGGGCACTGGTTCAGGCCGTGTGATTAACGGGCGTGTTGTTTACGGGCGTCTATTTGGCGGGTATTTAATTCGGAATGTCTCGGGGACGATGCCGAGGTGGAGGAGGCCTCTTCCGTGAAGGTGTCACCGGCCTGCACCTCTGCTGGGCTAGGGCCGGCAGTCTCCTCCTCTTCGGGCCCCGCGCAAGAAACATCCTCGTCCGCCTCAAGGTTTCGATTGAAAACTTGAGACGCCGCAAACGTTAGCTGGAATATTAAAATCGATGAACTAAGTGGTGACAGCGGTTGTTGCAGTGCTTGTAAGTTTTGAGATGGACGAAAGATTGAGTGAAGAGAAGGAACTCCGCCACCATTGTTTCCTTAAAATGGTGAATTTCCACGCAGCAATTCCGCCATCTTATGTCTCTCTTCTGTGGAAGAGTAGTATAAATATAGTAGTAGGAGAAGGAGGAAAGAACATATACGCGAGGGTGTGTTAGGGGGAGAGGAATAACCAAATAGAGTGAGGATGAGGGCGAACTGTGAGGTGTAAGAGGACAGAACAAGAGCTTGGGGAGGGATGGGAAAGGAACTGCGTAAGGTGAAATACAGAGGAATCGATTTCCCAGGGTTGAAAATCGAGTCTCTTGCGCATTATTATCTAAGGAATCGTTTCTAGAGTCGGTTCTCGCCCACCCTTAATTAATGAACAGCCGGTTAATCTTCTCTGTGGCTTCTCGTGGAAGTTGCTGTTTTCGCGGACTGTTTTGTGATACTGGCGATTATTTTACACGAATTCTGCACCTTGAACTGGGAAACTGCTAGCCATGAACACCCGGTTAATCTGTTCTCTGGCCTTGGGAAATAGTCGCAATGGGCGGCAGTCTGAGACGTTTAAAACTATGGACTTACCTTGAAGGGAAAGAATGTAGCTCGAAAAAATCTAAATATAAAAGAAAGATATGACTCGGTTTGTATGCATAGGAAAGTACTGTTTTATCATAGTCTTCATTAACAATAGTGTGGGCGATTTGTCTATTTTAACCCGTTTTTGAAGGCGTGGTCAGCTGGTTATATTGATTTTTTTTATATCCCTTTCCTTTACGAGTATGTTTGTAATACGTCGACTTTACTCTGTGGATTTCCAACACTTCTAACTCTATCCCCCAAGAACTACCGAAGCCAAACTAGCCACATAACTGTAAATAAATAGTAATGCGACGTTTAAACTAATCTGCCTTTAGAATCTAGAGTAGGCCAGAGTGAGTATGACTGACCCTGCTCCCCCCATCCTTTTTCTCCCCCCTCCCCCTCCCCCCAAAAAGTGTAGCCTATTATCTTATATCTGAATGTTGTTGTTGTTGTTGTTGTTGTTGTTGTTGTTGTTGTTGTTGTTTATTCATAACTTTGACCTATGTCTGTATGTGGGATTTGGGCCCAGTTTTTGTTATGAATTTAAGTTGTGTGTGTGTGTGTGTGTGTGTGTGTGTGTGTGTGTGTGTGTGTGTGTGTGTGTGTGTGCGTCAGTGTGTTTTAACGGACTCGGTCTTGTGTTTGTGTGGCCCAATATTCCAGCTAACGTTTGCGGCGTCTCGAGTTTTCAATCGAAACCTTGAGGCGGACGAGGATGTCTCTTGCGCAGGGCCCGAAGAGGAGGAGGCTGCCGGCCCTAGCCCAGCAGAGGTGTTCCTTCACGGAAGAGGCCTCCTTCACCTCGGAATCGTCCTCTAGACATGCTGAATTAAATACCCGCCAAATAGACGCCAGTAAACAATACGCCTGTTAATCACACGCCCTGAACCAGTGCCCGTGCCAGAGGCTGAGCCTGTACCAGTGCCCGTGCCAAAGCCTGAGCCTGAACCAGTGCACGTGCCAGAGCCTGAGCCTGAACCAGTGCACGTGCCAGAACCTGAGCCTGAACCAGTGCCCGTGCCAGAGCGTGAGCCTGAACCAGTGCCCGTGCCAGAGCCTGAGCCTGAACCAGTGCCCGTGCCTGAGCCTGAGCCTGAACCAGTGCTCAGCTAGAGCCTGAGCCTGAACCAGTGCCTGTGCCAGAGCCTGAGCCTGAACCAGTGCCCGTGCCAGAGCCTGAGCCTGAACCAGTGCCCGTGCCAGAGCCTGAGCCTGAACCAGTGCCCGTGCCAGAGCCTGAGCCTGAACCAGTGCACGTGCCAGAGCGTGAGCCTGAACCAGTGCCCGTGCCAGAGCGTGAGCCTGAACCAGTGCACGTGCCAGAGCGTGAGCCTGAACCAGTGCCCGTGCCAGAGCCTGAGCCTGAACCAGTGCCCGTGCCAGAGCCTGAGCCTGAACCAGTGCCCGTGCCAGAGCCTGAGCCTGAACCAGTGCCCGTGCCAGAACCTGAGCCTGAACCAGTGCCCGTGCCAGAACCTGAGCCTGAACCAGTGCCCGTGCCAGAACCTGAGCCTGAACCAGTGCCCGTGCCAGAGCGTGAGCCTGAACCAGTGCCCGTGCCAGAGCGAGAGCCTGAACCAGTGCCCGTGCCAGAGCCTGAGCCTGAACCAGTGCCCGTGCCAGAGCCTGAGCCTGAACCAGTGCCCGTGCCAGAGCGTGAGCCTGAACCAGTGCCCGTGCCAGAGCCTGAGCCTGAACCAGTGCCCGTGCCAGAGCGTGAGCCTGAACCAGTGCCCGTGCCAGAGCCTGAGCCTGAACCAGTGCCCGTGCCAGAGCGTGAGCCTGAACCAGTGCCCGTGCCAGAGCCTGAGCCTGAACCAGTGCCCGTGCCAGAGCCTTAGCCTGAACCAGTGCCCGTGCCAGAGCCTGAGCCTGAACCAGTGCCCGTGCCAGAGCCTGAGCCTGAACCAGTGCCCGTGCCAGAGCCTGAGCCTGAACCAGTGCCCGTGCCAGAGCCTGAGCCTGAACCAGTGCCCGTGCCTGAGCCTGAGCCTGAACCAGTGCCTGTGCCAGAGCCTGAGCCTGAACCAGTGCCCGTGCCAGAGCCTGAGCCTGAACCAGTGCCCGTGCCAGAGCCTGAGCCTGAACCAGTGCCCGTGCCAGAGCCTGAGCCTGAACCAGTGCCTGTGCTAGAGCCTGAGCCTGAACCAGTGCTGCCAGAGCCTGAGCCTGAACCAGTGCCCGTGCCAGAGCCTGAGCCTGAACCAGTGCCCGTGCCAGAGCCTGAGCCTGAACCAGTGCCCGTGCCAGAGCCTGAACCTGAACCAGTGCCTGTGCCAGAGCCTGAGCCTGAACCAGTGCCCGTGCCAGAGCCTGAGCCTGAACCAGTGCCCGTGCCAGAGCCTGAGGCTGAACCAGTGCCCGTGCCAGAGCCTGAGCCTGAACCAGTGCCCGTGCCAGAGCCTGAGGCTGAACCAGTGCCCGTGCCAGAGCCTTAGCCTGAACCAGTGCCCGTGCCAGAGCCTGAGCCTGAACCAGTGCCCGTGCCTGAGCCTGAGCCTGAACCAGTGCCTGTGCCAGAGCCTGAGCCTGAACCAGTGCCCGTGCCAGAGCCTGAGCCTGAACCAGTGCCCGTGCCAGAGCCGGAGCCTGAACCAGTGCCCGTGCCAGAGCCTGAGCCTGAACCAGTGCCCGTGCCAGAGCCTGAGCCAGAACCAGTGCCCGTGCCAGAGCCTGAACCTGAACCAGTGCCTGTGCTAGAGCCTGAGCCTGAACCAGTGCCCGTGCCAGAGCCTGAGCCTGAACCAGTGCCCGTGCCAGAGCCTGAGGCTGAACCAGTGCCCGTGCCAGAGCCTAAGCCTGAACCAGTGCCCGTGCCAGAGCCTGAGCCTGAACCAGTGCCCGTGCCAGAGCCTGAACCTGAACCAGTGCCTGTGCTAGAGCCTGAGCCTGAACCAGTGCCCGTGCCAGAGCCTGAGCCTGAACCAGTGCCCGTGCCAGAGCCTAAGGCTGAACCAGTGCCCGTGCCAGAGCCTGAGCCTGAACCAGTGCCCGTGCCAGAGCCTAAGGCTGAACCAGTGCCCGTGCCAGAGCCTTAGCCTGAACCAGTGATCGTGCCAGAGCCTGAGCCTGAACCAGTGCCCGTGCCTGAGCCTGAGCCTGAACCAGTGCCTGTGCTAGAGCCTAAGCCTGAACCAGTGCCCGTGCCAGAGCCTGAGCCTAAACCAGTGCCCGTGCCAGAGCCTGAGCCTGAACCAGTGCCCGTGCCAGAGCCTGAGCCTGAACCAGTGCCCGTGCCAGAGCCTGAGCCTGAACCAGTGCCCGTGCCAGAGCCTGAACCTGAACCAGTGCCTGTGCTAGAGCCTGAGCCTGAACCAGTGCCCGTGCCAGAGACTGAGCCTGAACCAGTGCCCGTGCCAGACCCTAAAGCTGAACCAGTGCCCGTGCCAGAGCCTGAGCCTGAACCAGTGCCCGTGCCAGAGCCTAAGGCTGAACCAGTGCCCGTGCCAGAGCCTTAGCCTGAACCAGTGCCTGTGCTAGAGCCTGAGCCTGAACCAGTGCCCGTGCCAGAGCCTGAGCCTGAACCAGTGCCCGTGCCAGAGCCTAAGGCTGAACCAGTGCCCGTGCCAGAGCCTAAGCCTGAACCAGTGCCCGTGCCAGAGCCTTAGCCTGAACCAGTGCCCGTGCCAGAGGCTGAGCCTGAACCAGTGCCCGTGCCAGAGCCTGAGCCTGAACCAGTGCCCGTGCCAGAGCCTGAGCCTGAATCAGTGCCCGTGCCAGAGCTTGAGCCTGAACCAGTGCCCGTGCCAGAGCCTGAGCCTGAACCAGTGCCCGTGCAAGAGCCTGAGCCTGAACCAGTGCCTGTGCTAGAGCCTGAGCCTGAACCAGTGCCCGTGCCAGAGCCTGAACCTGAACCAGTTCCCGTGCCAGAGCCTGAGCCTGAACCAGTGCCCGTGCCAGAGCCTGAGCCTGAACCAGTGCCCGTGCCAGAGCTTGAGCCTGAACCAGTGCCCGTGCCAGAGCCTGAGCCTGAACCAGTGCCCGTGCCAGAGCCTGAGCCTGAACCAGTGCCTGTGCTAGAGCCTGAGCCTGAACCAGTGCCCGTGCCAAAGCCTGAACCTGAACCAGTTCCCGTGCCAGAGCCTGAGCCTGAACCAGTGCCCGTGCCAGAGCCTGAGCCTGAACCAGTGCCCGTGCCAGATCCTGAGCCTGAACCAGTTCCCGTGCCAGACCCTGAGCCTAAACCAGTTCCCGTGCCAGATCCTGAGCCTGAACCAGTGCCCGTGCCAGGCTGTGTTTGTGTGTGTGCCTGTCAGTGTATTTTAGCGGACTCAGTCTTTCGTGTGTGTGTGTGTGTGTGTGTGTGTGTGTGTGTGTGTGTGTGTGTGTGTGTGTGTGTGTGTGTGTGTGTTCAGGCTCAGGCTCTGGCACGGGAACTGGTTCAGGCTCAGGCTCAGGCACTGTTTCAGGCTCAGGCACGGGCACTGGTTCAGGCTCAGGCTCAGGCACTGTTTCAGGCTCAGGCACGGGCACTGGTTCAGGCTCAGGCTCTGGCACGGGAACTGGTTCAGGCTCAGGCTCTGGCACGGCCACTGGTTCAGGCTCAGGCTCTGGCACGTGAACTGGTTCAGGCTCAGGCTCTGACACGGGCACTGGTTCAGGCTCAGGCTCTGGCACGGGCACTGGTTCAGGCTCAGGCTCTGGCACGGCCACTGGTTCAGGCTCTGGCACGGCCACTGGTTCAGGCTCAGGCTCAGGCACGGGCACTGGTACAGGCTCAGGCTCTGGCACGGCCACTGGTTCAGGCTCAGGCTCTGGCACGGCCACTGGTTCAGGCTCAGGCTCAGGCTCAGGCACGGGCACTGGTTCAGGCTCAGGCTCTGGCACGGGCACTGGTTCAGGCTCAGGCTCTGGCACGGGCACTGGTTCAGGCTCAGGCTCAGGCACGGGCACTGGTTCAGGCTCAGGCTCAGGCACGGGCACTGGTTCAGGCTCAGGCTCAGGCACGGGCACTGGTTCAGGCTCAGGCTCAGGCACGGGCACTGGTTCAGGCTCAGGCTCAGGCACGGGCACTGGTTCAGGCTCAGGCTCTACGCACGGGAACTGGTTCAGGCTCAGGCGCAGGCACGGGCACTGGTTCAGGTTCAGGCTGGCACGGGCACTGGTTCAGGCTCAGGCTCTGGCACGGCCACTGGTTCAGGCTCAGGCACGGGCACTGGTTCAGGCTCAGGCTCAGGCACGGGCACTGGTTCAGGCTCAGGCTCAGGCACGGGCACTGGTTCAGGCTTAGGCTCAGGCTCAGGCACGGGCACTGGTTCAGGCTCAGGCTCAGGCACGGGCACTGGTTCAGGCTCAGGCTCAGGCACGGGCACTGGTTCAGGCTCAGGCTCAGGCACGGGCACTGGTTCAGGCTCAGGCTCAGGCACGGGCACTGGTTCAGGCTCAGGGTCAGGCTCAGGCACGGGCACTGGTTCAGGCTCAGGCTCAGGCACGGGCACTGGTTCAGGCTCAGGCTCAGGCTCAGGCACGGGCACTGGTTCAGGCTCAGGCTCAGGCACGGGCACTGGTTCAGGCTCAGGCTCAGGCTCAGGCACGGGCACTGGTTCAGGCTCAGGCTCAGGCACGGGCACTGGTTCAGGCTTAGGCTCTGGCTTCTACTTCCTTTCATAAAAACAGCCGCCCATACCGTTAGAAAACTACTTTTGAGAAGATTTATGTTTGCCCATCCATTGTTGAATATAATAACTGGGCAAAATAACACGCCTCACCTGTCCGCTCACTTCCGCTAACTGGTTATACCTGCGTGGGCATGTGTGTGTGTGTGTGGGGGGGGGGGGGAGTTTTTTTCTCTCCTTCAAAATGTTCAATATACAACTATGATCCTTAAAGGCAACAATTATATGGCCACATGTACTCAAGATTATAAAGACCTTTCTACGTAACAGAAGTAAGTAGGAGCACACACACACACACACACACACACACACACACACACACACACACACACACACACACACACACACGAAGAATTGGATAATAACGTTTTATTAAGAGTTATAAAACTTGAATCATCGTTATAAAGCTTCTAGTGAAAATGTTGCCAGTGATACGTCAATATTACACTCATTATACAAGACAAGAAAGAAAAAAACATGTCTCCATATGGAAGTAAATGAAAAAAAACAATTGTTCATTACTTCAACTTCCCAAAAATTTCTTAATTGATGCTCAAACCACATTCATCACAGTAAAAATTGCAGCGGTATACTTGTTGTCCTTCGTTTCCTTCTCAACTTCAATAAAAGCAAAATATAAAGCACAGGAATCGTTGGCCATTTTCTCTCCTCTAAACTTCATTCCTTCATTTCAACTTCATTACAAGCACGAGTTAGAACAGAGGAATTGTAGGTCATTTTCTCTCTTCTATATTTCATTCCTTCCTCTCAACTTCATTACAAGGACGAGTTAGAACAGAGGAATTGTAGGTCATTTTCTCTCTTCTATATTTCATTCATTCTTCTCAACTTCATTACAAGGACGAGTTAGAACAGAGGAATTGTAGGTCATTTTCTCTCTTCTATATTTCATTCCTTCCTCTCAACTTCATTACAAGGACGAGTTAGAACAGAGGAATCGTAGGTCATTTTCTCTCTTCTATATTTCCTTCCTCTCAACTTCATTACAAGGACGAGTTAGAACAGAGGAATCGTAAGCCAATTTCTCTCCTCTAAACTTCATTCCTTCTTCTCAACTTCATTACGAGGACGAGTTAGAACTGAGGAATCGTAGGCCATTATCTCTCCTCTAAACTTCATTTCTTCATCTCAACTTCATTACAAGGACGAGTAAGAACACATGAATCGTAGGTTATTTTCTCTTTATACTTCATTCCTTTCTCCCCCCAAGCTCACTACTACCGAGAGTAAAACCACAGGGATTATAGGTCTTCTCCGTATACTTCATTTCTTCCTCTCCTTCACTGCAAGCAAGACTCGTAGGTCATTTCCTCTTCTCTTTACTTCCACCTCCAGCCATACCGTCAACAGATTTCCAGCCCAGTGTGTAGGACCAATCAAGAACCTCCGCGATTGCCACTTCTGCAGCGACACAACCACAATAATCGCTGTCTCGAGTCTGGCCTATTATTCTGGACCTCCACGCCAGCCTCCCTCCACGCACTCTCTTTTTTGCTAACAAGAGCGGCCAAAGCGAGGCGATCAGGCACCAAGCAATACGGTCCAGTCTGCAGCCACGGGAAGTATGACAGTCACCACCTGGGTACGATGTCATTGCTAACTTTCATTCCCCCTCAACCTCCTCCTCCTCCTCCTCCTCTTGTTTTTTTTTTTGTTGTTCTTCTACCTGCCTGAGCCTGAGCCTGAACCAGTGCCTGTGCTAGAGCCTGAGCCTGAACCAGTGCCTGTGCTAGAGCCTGAGCCTGAACCAGTGCCCGTGCCAGAGCCTGAGCCTGAACCAGTGCCCGTGCCAGAGCCTGAGCCTGAACCAGTGCCCGTGCCAGAGCCTGAACCTGAACCAGTGTCTGTGCTAGAGCCTGAGCCTGAACCAGTGCCCGTGCCAGACCCTGAGCCTGAACCAGTGCCCGTGCCAGAGCCTAAGGCTGAACCAGTGCCCGTGCCAGAGCCTGAGCCTGAACCAGTGCCCGTGCCAGAGCCTAAGGCTGAACCAGTGCCCGTGCCAGAGCCTTAGCCTGAACCAGTGCCCGTGCCAGAGCCTGAGCCTGAACCAGTGCCCGTGCCTGAGCCTGAGCCTGAACCAGTGCCTGTGCTAGAGCCTGAGCCTGAACCAGTGCCCGTGCCAGAGCCTGAGCCTAAACCAGTGCCCGTGCCGGGGCCGGAGCCTGAACCAGTGCCCGTGCCAGAGCCTGAGCCTGAACCAGTGCCCGTGCCAGAGCCTGAGCCTGAACCAGTGCCCGTGCCAGAGCCTGAACCTGAACCAGTGCCTGTGCTAGAGCCTGAGCCTGAACCAGTGCCCGTGCCAGAGCCTGAGCCTGAACCAGTGCCCGTGCCAGAGCCTAAGGCTGAACCAGTGCCCGTGCCAGAGCCTAAGCCTGAACCAGTGCCCGTGCCAGAGCCTGAGCCTGAACCAGTGCCCGTGCCAGAGCCTGAACCTGAACCAGTGCCTGTGCTAGAGCCTGAGCCTGAACCAGTGCCCGTGCCAGAGCCTGAGCCTGAACCAGTGCCCGTGCCAGAGCCTAAGGCTGAACCAGTGCCCGTGCCAGAGCCTGAGCCTGAACCAGTGCCCGTGCCAGAGCCTAAGGCTGAACCAGTGCCCGTGCCAGAGCCTTAGCCTGAACCAGTGCCCGTGCCAGAGCCTGAGCCTGAACCAGTGCCCGTGCCTGAGCCTGAGCCTGAACCAGTGCCTGTGCTAGAGCCTGAGCCTGAACCAGTGCCCGTGCCAGAGCCTGAGCCTAAACCAGTGCCCGTGCCGGAGCCGGAGCCTGAACCAGTGCCCGTGCCAGAGCCTAAGGCTGAACCAGCTCACGTGCCAGAGCCTGAGCCTGAACCAGTGCCCGTGCCAGAGCCTGAACCTGAACCAGTGCCTGTGCTAGAGCCTGAGCCTGAACCAGTGCCCGTGCCAGAGCCTGAGCCTGAACCAGTGCCCGTGCCAGAGCCTAAGGCTGAACCAGTGCCCGTGCCAGAGCCTTAGCCTGAACCAGTGCCCGTGCCAGAGCCTGAGCCTGAACCAGTGCCCGTACCTGAGCCTGAGCCTGAACCAGTGCCTGTGCTAGAGCCTGAGCCTGAACCAGTGCCCGTGCCAGAGCCTGAGCCTAAACCAGTGCCCGAGCAAGAGCATTAGCCTGAACCACTGCCCGTGCCAGAGCCTGAACCTGAACCAGTGCCTGTGCTAGAGCCTGAGCCTGAACCAGTGCCCGTGCCAGAGCCTGAACCTGAACCAGTGCCTGTGCTAGAGCCTGAGCCTGAACCAGTGCCCGTGACAGAGCCTGAGCCTGAACCAGTGCCCGTGACAGAGCCTGAGCCTGAACCAGTGCCCGTGCCAGAGCCTAAGGCTGAACCAGTGCCCGTGCCAGAGCCTAAGCCTGAACCAGTGCCCGTGCCAGAGCCTTAGCCTGAACCAGTGCCCGTGCCAGAGCCTGAGCCTGAACCAGTGCCCGTGCCAGAGCCTGAGCCTGAACCAGTGCCCGTGCCAGAGCCTGAGCCTGAACCAGTGCCCGTGCCAGAGCTTGAGCCTGAACCAGTGCCCGTGCCAGAGCCTGAGCCTGAACCAGTGCCCGTGCAAGAGCCTGAGCCTGAACCAGTGCCTGTGCTAGAGCCTGAGCCTGAACCAGTGCCCGTGCCAGAGCCTGAACCTGAACCAGTTCCCGTGCCAGAGCCTGAGCCTGAACCAGTGCCCGTGCCAGAGCCTGAGCCTGAACCAGTGCCCGTGCCAGAGTTTGAGCCTGAACCAGTGCCCGTGCCAGAGCCTGAGCCTGAACCAGTGCCCGTGCCAGAGCCTGAGCCTGAACCAGTGCCTGTGCTAGAGCCTGAGCCTGAACCAGTGCCCGTGCCAAAGCCTGAGCCTGAACCAGTGCCTGTGCTAGAGCCTGAGCCTGAACCAGTGCCCGTGCCAGAGCCTGAACCTGAACCAGTTCCCGTGCCAGAGCCTGAGCCTGAACCAGTGCCCGTGCCAGAGCCTGAGCCTGAACCAGTGCCCGTGCCAGAGTTTGAGCCTGAACCAGTGCCCGTGCCAGAGCCTGAGCCTGAACCAGTGCCCGTGCCAGAGCCTGAGCCTGAACCAGTGCCTGTGCTAGAGCCTGAGCCTGAACCAGTGCCCGTGCCAAAGCCTGAACCTGAACCAGTTCCGGTGCCAGAGCCTGAGCCTGAACCAGTGCCCGTGCCAGAGCCTGAGCCTGAACCAGTTCCCGTGCCAGACCCTGAGCCTGAACCAGTTCCCGTGCCAGATCCTGAGCCTGAACCAGTGCCCGTGCCAGGCTGTGTTTGTGTGTGTGCCTGTCAATGTATTTTAGCGAACTCAGTCTTTCGTGTGTGTGTGTGTGTGTGTGTGTGTGTGTGTGTGTGTGTGTGTGTGTGTGTGTGTGTGTGTGTGTGTGCCACTCAGAGTGTTTTAACGGACTGGTTCAGGCTCATACTCTGGCACGGGCACTGGTTCAGGCTCAGGCTCTGGCACGGGCACTAATTCAGGCTCAGGCTCTGGCACGGGCACTGGTTCAGGCTCAGGCTCTGGCACGGGCACTGGTTCAGGCTCAGGCTCTGGCACGGGAACTGGTTCAGGCTCAGGCTCAGGCTCATGCACTGGTTCAGGCTCAGGCTCTGCACAGGCACTGGTTCTGGATCAGGCTCTGGCTCGGGCTCTGGTTCAGGCTCAGGCTCAGGCTCAGGCTCTGGCTCAGGTTCAGGCTCAGGCACGGGCACTGGTTCAGGCTCAGGCTCTGGCACGTGAACTGGTTCAGGCTCAGGTTCTGGCACGGCCACTGGTTCAGGCTCAGGCTCTGGCACGTGAACTGGTTCAGGCTCAGGCTTTGACACGGGCACTGGTTCAGGCTTAGGCTCTGGCACGGGCACTGGTTCAGGCTCAGGCTCTGGCACGGCCACTGGTTCAGGCTCAGGCTCTGGCACGGCCACTGGTTCAGGCTCAGGCTCTGGCACGGCCACTGGTACAGGCTCAGGCTCTGGCACGGCCACTGGTTCAGGCTCAGGCTCTGGCACTGCCAGGGGTACAGGATCAGGCTCAGGCTCTGACACGGCCACTGGTTCAGGCTCAGGCTCTGGTACGGGCTTTGGTTCAGGTTCAGGGTCTGCACGGGCACTGGTTCAGGCTCAGGCTCAGGCACGGGCACTGGTTCAGGCTCAGGCTCAGGCACGGGCACTGGTTCAGGCTCAGGCTCAGGCACGGGCACTGGTTCAGGCTCAGGCTCAGGCACAGGCACGGGCACAGGATAAGGCTCAGGCTCAGGGCACTGGTTCAGGCTCAGGCTCAGGCACGGGCACTGGCTCAGGCTCAGGGTCAGGCTCAGGCACGGGCACTGGTTCAGGCTCAGGCTCAGGCACGGGCACTGGTTCAGGCTCAGGCTCAGGCACGGGCACTGGTTCAGGCTCAGGCTCAGGCTCAGGCACGGGCACTGGTTCAGGCTCAGGCTCAGGCACGGGCACTGGTTCAGGCTTAGGCTCTGGCTTCTACTTCCTTTCATAAAAACAGCCGCCCATACCGTTAGAAAACTACTTTTGAGAAGATTTATGTTTGCCCATCCATTGTTGAATATAATAACTGGGCAAAATAACACGCCTCACCTGTCCGCTCACTTCCGCTAACTGGTTATACCTGCGTGGGCATGTGTGTGTGTGTGTGGGGGGGGGGGGGAGTTTTTTTCTCTCCTTCAAAATGTTCAATATACAACTATGATCCTTAAAGGCAACAATTATATGGCCACATGTACTCAAGATTATAAAGACCTTTCTACGTAACAGAAGTAAGTAGGAGCACACACACACACACACACACACACACACACACACACACACACACACACACACACGAAGAATTGGATAATAACGTTTTATTAAGAGTTATAAAACTTGAATCATCGTTATAAAGCTTCTAGTGAAAATGTTGCCAGTGATACGTCAATATTACACTCATTATACAAGACAAGAAAGAAAAAAACATGTCTCCATATGGAAGTAAATAAAAAAAACTATTGTTCATTACTTCAACTTCCCAAAAATTTCTTAATTGATGCTCAAACCACATTCATCACAGTAAAAATTGCAGCGGTATACTTGTTGTCCTTCGTATCCTTCTCAACTTCAATAAAAGCAAAATATAAAGCACAGGAATCGTTGGTCATTTTCTCTCCTCTAAACTTCATTCCTTCATCTCAACTTCATTACAAGGACGAGTTAGAACAGAGGAATCGTAGGTCATTTTCTCTCTTCTATATTTCATTCCTTCCTCTCAACTTCATTACAAGGACGAGTTAGAACAGAGGAATTGTAGGTCATTTTCTCTCTTCTATATTTCATTCCTTCCTCTCAACTTCATTACAAGGACGAGTTAGAACAGAGGAATCGTTGGTCATTTTCTCTCCTCTAAACTTCATTCCTTCTTCTCAACTTCATTACGAGGACGAGTTAGAACTGAGGAATCGTAGGCCATTATCTCTCCTCTAAACTTCATTTCTTCATCTCAACTTCATTACAAGGACGAGTAAGAACACATGAATCGTAGGTTATTTTCTCTTTATACTTCATTCCTTTCTCCCCCCAAGCTCACTACTACCGAGAGTAAAACCACAGGGATTATAGGTCTTCTCCGTATACTTCATTTCTTCCTCTCCTTCACTGCAAGCAAGACTCGTAGGTCATTTCCTCTTCTCTTTACTTCCACCTCCAGCCATACCGTCAACAGATCTCCAGCCCAGTGTGTAGGACCAATCAAGAACCTCCGCGATTGCCACTTCTGCAGCGACACAACCACAATAATCGCTGTCTCGAGTCTGGCCTATTATTCCGGACCTCCACGCCAGCCTCCCTCCACGCACTCTTTTTTGCTAACAAGAGCGGCCAAAGCGAGGCGATCAGGCACCAAGCAATACGGTCCAGTCTGCAGCCACGGGAAGTATGACAATCACCATCTGGGTACGATGTCATTGCTAACTTTCATTCCCCCTCAACCTCCTCCTCCTCCTCCTCCTCTTGTTTTTTGTTTTTTTTTGTTCTACTTTTTCTTCCTTACTTTTACCTCTTCCTTTTCTTCCTCTTTTCGATCTTCTTTTTTTCTCCTTTTCTATTACTTCTTTTCTTCTTCTTTATCCTCGTTTTCTCGTTTTTTCTTTCTTCTTTTCTTCTCCTCATTTTCTCCTCCTCCTCCTCCTCCTTCCCCTTCCCCTCTTCATGCACACTACCCGTACTATCATAATTATAGCTACTTCCAAACTACCTCTGCTATATGACTTTATTTATTTGGCTACATATTAACTTTTTTTCTTCGGGGTGTGGTTAGTCGCCGAGCCCGGATCCGTGTAGCTCTTCACCAATCAGCCGCTCGTTGAATATCATGTAGTAGAATCGGATCCGCCTCGCCAGTGATCCATGGACTTGAACACTGAGTAGATCAATTATTCAAGACATGTCGTGGTTCGTCTTTATCTTCGTATCTCGCGTGCACTTCAACTAAACCCTTTTCGCGTCCCTCAACACCAGTCATGTCCTTTACACCAATGATACGCACTGCACACACCCTCATCCCGCACCGCAATTGAAACCAGAACACCTCAAACACACCTCGCATCATGGCGCTCTCTCCGTTCTCCATCCCTCCTTCACCCCTTCCATCCTTCCTTCACCCTGTCCATCCTTCCTTCCACACCGCACCCCTCACCCTCACCCTGGAACCAGAGCACCACAAACACACCCCGCACACATCGCATCATGGCGCTCTCTCCGTTCTCCATCCCTCCTTCACCCTTTCCATCCTTCCTTCACCCTGTCCATCCTTCCGTCCATACTACAGACTCTTACCTCGCGTCACCCTTGGAACCATCAGGACACCATTCAACACCGCGCATCAATCACATCATAACCCTCTTCACCCTTTCCATCCTTCCTTCCAGCGCTCCATCTCCTGCAACAAAATTCAGTTCACTCTTTCGTACTTGCTCCAATAATTGCGTTTTCTTTATTTCAGATGTAAAATAAATCCTTGAAGTTTTTGTCGCGCTTCATTGCAACGTTACATACCACGTAGGGTGCCGCCTGACAACATACCAAGCCTAACCTTCTGGTTGAATGATTTGCGACAGGACTGGTGAAACTTGGCCTCCCTTGCGAACAAGTCCTCACCTTGCACAGTGCGATATAAACTGCTATATCATAGTTCTAGTGCTCGAGGCTCAATTTGTTTCCAAGTTGGTTCCTCAAGGCTCCTTTCTTGTCTTTGAATACTGCAAACTTGATGCATCGCTCAGTCTTTCCTGACACCTTCACTTCAAGCCTTTTGCAGAAGATTCATTCTGGAGGAGCAGCTGTGTGGCAGAGGAGGATGGTGGTTTGCGAGGGAGCGAGATGTTGAGGCTTCAGTTCTTTAGATGTTAAACTATAGACTTCAGGTGATCCTGGTTTGTAATAAAGTTTTGGTTGCAGCCTAGGTGATAGCCGATTGCTTCTAGATCTGCATCAGCAAAATTTTCTGGAATGCGACTCCAGACATCCACCATGCGACTGGGTGAGTCAAGAGGTTCAAGGCGACGTTTGTCATGAATACCATGTAACTGTGCCAGCTTGTCAGTGGCGGACCCCTTGATGTTACTGAGTGGTGTGAAATCACCATGCTGAATGCCACTCATATGCAGAATATAATATACAGTAGGACGTTTTTTTAGTTCTTCTGCCCCACCGCCGTTATCACATTTGTGTTTCTTTAGTTTTGGCATGACTGCCCATCAACACAATACCAATAACTAATGTATAGTTCAAAAGTTATCCCGATTATTGATTTTCATCATATATCCAAGATTGCCGCCAAAGATCCCCTGTTGAGGAGATGGGAGAAGATGAGGACAAGGAACTGGAGCAAGAGGTTGATTATGATGAGCTTCTTGATGACGATGACTAGATATACAATAGTTCAGTGAGTAATTGATATTGCATACCGCTTCTGTAGGATATCCTGTCATGCAAAATGGATGGGATAAATTCTTGCATATAATGACTTATTTAAATCATATCTTATTTCTTTTCCTAATTACTAGCAATTATCGGTGATTGCAGACCTCATCGGATTATTATAGTTTTGTATATATGCAAATAACTCATTTGCAAGTAAATGAGTATCAAAAAAATTTTTTTTGCATATTTATCGAGTTTTGTGTTCAACTTAACCTAATCACAAAAATATCCCCATCAATCAATTTCTCAAGTCAACTTTACCCAGAAAAATTTGTTCATTTGTCTCTACATGATGGCTAGTTCAAAAGCTATGCGATTATTGATTATCGTCGGAAATCCAAGATGGCCGCTAAAGAACCCCTTGGGACAAAGTTTCATGATGGGAACATAAAAATCTGTTTACTAGACACCTTGAGGATTACAAACATGTAAGTGAGAAAAATATATCACCATGGTGCATGGGGACCCATCTCCCGACTCGACTATCTTGACAGAGTATGAAGCCGACAGTTGTACCAAAAAGTTTAATTAAGAATACGCCGTTCAAGGGAGGCTGCTGTTTAGTTTACTACTGGAAGGGACGAAAGAGTGGAGATTCTGGTTAACCCTTTCATTTGGACACGAGGAAGATGGGGCGTGGAGTCGCTAGGGCAGGATAACGGGGCTTGACTAGGCTATATGGGTCTACCTCCATGATATGGGTCCCAGCGCGTGGCGGCCATATTCCGCGCGCGCCCAGTCCCTCCTCCCCTCCCTCCCCAATCTCTGCTCTAAGGGATACGCAGCTGTTACCGGCGCCCTTCACACGGAGATGAGGTTACGAGAGGATTGAGTAATGATATAGTGCCGTGAGGCAGCGGCGGCGTGGGGCACAGCGGGCGGGAGGCAGAGAAGAGGGTGTGGTGGAATGGGCGGCGCCCGCGTGAGTGCGGCCCGTGTGATGTGATTGGTCAGCTCTGCGGCCAACCCCGGCATTGTGTTCTCCTCAGCGTCACTGTTCCTGCCACCCTTCATGTACAGACGAGCCGCCAGCAGCCGTAAGTGACTGTTATCATGCCCACAGTGCGGTGACGAGGGGAAGGAGAGGCCAGGGCCGCAGAATGAGAGGCAGGGAGCGGGCGCGGGGCGAGAGAGCACGTGCAATCACTAACACAGTTGGAAATATACTATGGAAGATGGCGATGATGGGAAAGTCGTTACGTAAAATTCGCTACACACCTGCTTCCGCCCTTCACCCCCCACCCCACCGCACCCCTACCTCCTCTAGCAGATGTGATAGGTATCTCCCACTCTCCCGCGTTAGGCGAACAAAGCTGAGCCCTGGTGGGGAACGGCTTAACGTCACGGTGTTGACTCGTCTCTGTTGCGGGATGATGGTATATTTCTCGTGAGAATGAGAAGCAATGCCTTGTGTAAACAGTGTGGGAGACGATAGTCGTTTAGTGGATCGTGTCGGTCGTGTGTCGTCAGTGACCGCCGTGGAGACGACTCATTGTTTAAACATTGTGGGAGACGTTTCACATCTCTCCTTCCGTCCATGAGTGTTCTTCACCACGAGCTAACAATGCAGAAAAACTCTGTGAAAGCTGTGGAATGGTATTCGGCGGGATACACCTCCACCCCCTCCCCCCTTTCCCGCGTTTTTCCGGGTGTCAAGATAAATAATTAAACTACCACCGCGATAGTCTTTATAAAAGGAATAGTTAAAATGAATGGGATTTTATGATTTTCATTGATATCTAGTGAGAAACTAACATACCAAAATCTTATATTAGCTTAATGCAGGTCGATTATTTTTCGTTTGTGTTAAATCCAAACTTAATCCAGTCTGAATAGTTAAACCATTCCATGAACACAATAAATTTTGAATTACACTCTAAAAATACATCTTAATTCTGGATGAGAGGGATTCAGACAAGTTATAGTACACATATATGGCATACATGATAATAATAATAATAATAATAATAATAATAATAATAATAATAATAATAATAATACTAATACTAATACTAATATTGCAACGTTCTGTGGATCATATGTACGTTTCTACTACCTAGTTACCACGTCCCCATCACCTTTTAAGAACCCTTTTACTACATCCCATTACGCCAATGCTATGTATTGGTACCTTTAATGTGCATATTCCACAACCTTTCTGATAATTGGGTGGCTTCGTAGTGCAGTGGTTAGCACATTCGGTTCATAAATCGAGAGAGACCGGGTTCGATTCCCGGAGGGAGTGAAAAAATATTGCTGGGATTAAACCTTCCCATACTCATATCTTTGAGCATGCGAAGACAATGAAGTGTAAAAAAAAAGTTGCTTTTTTATCTCGTAAAGGAAGAAATACAATCACAAAGGAGTAGGTCAAGTAGGTCATTGCGTTCTTTTTTTGTGTGTGTGTTTTTGCTACGTTACTGTTACCTTTAGCGTGAATATTGCCACATTCTTCCTACTAAGCATACCATTACCTTTCTGCTACGTTTCTTGCAACGGTTCCTTCTGTTACCTGTGTCATACATCATATCTTCGTTAACTGCTCACAGTCACATAACCATAAATTTTACTTTTCGTTAATGCATATAAACGACGCTGAAAATCAATGTAGTTACACTTGAAGATGAGATGATCGTAAAAATCTAACTTGTTCTTAGTCAGCAAATGAGCAAAGATAAGACAAGACAAGACATTCTTAACTTATTATATTTTATTCATACTTTTCTCCTTTCTATTTTTTTTTTTTTGGGGGGGGGTTGAATCAGTATATGCAATCCAATATAACACATTTATTTAGAACATGTCAAAGTGCTAATTATTGAGAGGGTGATTTTTTTTTTTTTTAAAAAAACAGAAAACAGACATATAGTTCACTAGTTAAGGCACTTGTTCTTTCCAGACTTTATGGAAATGATTTGATGACGGTAAAATCTTGAACTCCATATAAGCATTGTAACGCTGTTACCTTCACTAATTCCACACATTCATTTGCTTACGGGAGGATATAATAAGAAAGAAAAGATAGTTATACTTTGAGCTTTCAGAAAAAATAGGTAATTTAATATACAACTTTAACTATATTTTTTCCTAGACACTTAAAACAAAAAAAACTCCCATAACATGACACACAATTCTCAAAATGAATCTTAAGTACATTAGGAAGAAGAGTATGCACTTTTTTGGGGGAGTATAGAAAAATGATTTTGCTGGGATTAAACCTTCCCATACTCATATCCTTGAGCATGCAAAGACAATGAAGTGTGAAAAAACATCAAAATTATAAAAAAAAAAAATACACTCATCACATTTTTTTTCTATCCAAATGTTCGATCCCACCCACACTATGCATCGCGAAAAAAAAAAAAACTAGGTATTGCTCGTAAAGGAAGACATACAATCACAAAGGAGTAAGTCAAGCTGTCAACAACAGCAACAAAAACACACAAAAAAAATAGACATACTTTCCCCTGAAATAAAAATGATCTTACCGAGCAAATATATTCTAATATTTGACCTAATACATTGAGGACAAGGTCAACAATACCAAGGGATTAAAGTGGGTCCTATTAGAGAGTAGTGTGGAATGGAACCAAACCACAGTAAACCACAGGATTAGGTCAACAATATAAGTGGATCTCCAAGATCCTATTAGATTCTTCAAAATGATGTTTTCTATGCCCTCTCTGGCCTCAATCCTCAGAAGGCTTATGGACCTGATGGAGTGCCTCCTATTGTCCTTGAAAACTATGCCTCCGTGCTGTCACCCTGCCTGGTCAAACTCTTTCGCCTCTGCCTGTCAACATCTACCTTTCCTTCTTGCTGGAAGTATGCCTTCATACAGCCTGTGCCTAAGAAGGGTGACCGCTCCAATCCCTCAAACTACCGTCCTATAGCTTTACTTTCTTGTCTATCTTAAGCTTTTGAATCAATCCTTAACCGGAAGATTCAAAAGCACCTTTCCACTTCTGACCTTCTATCTGATCGCCAGTATGGGTTCCGCAAGGGGCGTTCTACTGGTGATCTCCTACTCTTAACTGACTCTTGGTCATACTCTCTTAGCCGTTTCGGTGAAACTTTTGCTATTGCGCTGGACATGTCAAAAGCTTTTGATAGGGTTTGGCACAAATTTCTGCTTTCCAAACTACCCTCCTACGGTTTCTATCCTTCTCTCTGTACCTTTATCTCCAGTTTCCTTTCTGACCGTTCTATTTCTGCCGTGGTAGACGGTCACTGTTCTTCCCCTGAATCTATTAAAAGTGGTGTCCCACAGGGTTCTGTCCTATCTCCCACTCTTTTTCTGTTGTTCATTGATGATCTTCTTTCCAAAACGAACTGTCCTATCCATTCCTACGCCGATGATTCCACTCTGCATTGCTCAACTTCTTTTAATAGAAGACCCACCCTACAGGAACTTAACGACTCAAGGCTGGAGGCTGCAGAACGCTTAGCCTCAATCCTTACTATTATTTCTGATTGGGGCAAGAAGAACCTGGTGTCCTTCAACGCCTCAAAAACACAGTTTCTCCACCTATCCACTCAACACAATCTTCCAAACAACTATCCCCTATTCTTTGACAACACCCAGCTATCACCTTCCTCAACACTAAACATCCTCGGTCTATCCTTAACTCAAACTCTCAACTGGAAACTTCATATCTCATCTCTTACTAAATCAGCTTCCTCGAGGCTGGGCGTTCTGTACCGTCTCCGCCAGTTCTTCTCCCCTGCACAGCTGCTGTCCATATACAGGGGCCTTGTCCGCCCTCGTATGGAGTATGCATCTCATGTGTGGGGGGGCTCCACTCACACAGCTCTTCTGGACAGAGTGGAGGCTAAGGCTCTTCGTCTCATCAGCTCTCCTCCTCATACTGATAGTCTTCTACCTCTTAAATTCCGCCGCAATGTTGCCTCTCTTTCTATCTTCTATCGGTATTTCCACGCTGACTGCTCTTCTGAACTTGCTAACTGCATGCCTCCCCCTCCCGCGGCCCCTGCACTCGACTTTCTACTCATGCTCATCCCTAGACTGTCCAAACCCATTATGCAAGAGTTAACCAGCATCTTCACTCTTTCATCCCTCACGCTGGTAAACTCTGGAACAATCTTCCTTCATCTGTATTTCCTCCTGCCTACGACTTGAACTCTTTCAAGAGGAGGGTATCAGGACACCTCTCCGTCCGTATTTGATCTTCCTTTCGGCCACCTCTTTTGTTTCTTTTTTAGGAGCAGCGAGTAGCAGGCTTTTTTATTATTGTTTTTTGTGTGCCCTTGAGCTGCCTCCTTTGTTATATATATATATATATATATATATATATATATATATATATATATATATATATATATATATATATATATATATATATATATATATATATATATATATATATATATATATATATATATATATATATATATATATATATATATATATATATATATATATATATATATATATATATATATATATATATATATATATATATATATATATATATATATATATATATATATATATGTTTCTCTCTCTCTCTCTCTCTCTCTCTCTCTCTCTCTCTCTCAGGAAATGAATGAACCCCTAAAATCTCTGGTCCAGGAGTCACTGCGGCTGTCAGAACAAGAATAACTTGGAGCGTCCGCCCTTGCCGCCAGTGGTCGGAGAGTCTCTTCTGCGTCTGCATGTCGGCAAGGCACTACATCGGACTCCCACTACATACAACCTCCACAACCTCTACGGACTGTCAGAGACGAGTGCCACCAATGCGTAAGTCTACCTGATGCTCACAGTTTTAGGTGCAGGAGGGATATGCTCACAGTAAGTTTGTGGTATGCATTCAGTATGGGCACAGTACATTAGTGATGTGCTTGCAGTAAGTTTGTGGTGTGCATTTAGTATCGTTACAATGTATTAATGATACTATACCCAAGTCATAGGCAAGAGGAAATACAGATGAAGGAAGGCTGTTTTTCTTCAGAGTTTACCAGCCAAAGGGATGAAAGAATGAAGATGCTGGCTGGCTGACTCTTGCATAAGGGATTAGGGCAACATAGGGATGAGCCAGTGTTTAAAATTATGGACGGTAGGGGTTGAGGCATGCAGCTACCAAGTTCAGGAGTGCCTGCCAGTCCTCTTCTTATAACATACCAATACTTACTTATTATTACTATCAATATGGCCATTACTTGTTGCCAGAGCCCTGCAAGTGTGGGAGCCAGGCGGCCGTTCATCGCTTCCTGCTCGTCCTTCCCCGGCCAGGGCCAATTACGGGGGCCACTGGACGGGCCACATTATTCTCCCACTGCTCCAACATGTGGCACCTACCCAGCTGCTGGAATTTATTTATTAATTTATCAATTTATCTATTTATTTTGTTTTATTATTATTATTATTATTATTATTATTTATTTATTTATTTATTTATTTATTTATTTTTTATTTTATTTTTTTATTTTTTTTCACATCCTGGCCTACAGTTGGTAGGCCTTCTTTAGGGGCCTGTAATTGGTCGGCCCAAGCCACATCATGGCACAGAACCCGCGAGTGTAATACAGTGATGCCATCTATTCTGAGCGAGCGTAGGCCATGTTATTTTGAGAGATTCCAGCGCCCAAACACACACGTGTGATGTATGACTTTTATGGAGTTATGGTCTTTCCGTGGGTAGTTTGTGACCTAGTGGTAACAACAAGGCTTCTGTGCCGCAAACTCTGTCCTCCTGAGTACATTTACCTCTCTTTTGCCTTGAAAGCCAAGCTGGTGTGTGAGGGCCAGTAGTGTGTAAGAATCCCAGGCAAAGCATTCCCTATCAGGTTATTCTTTGGTGACATGCCTTTCTCTTTCTACAGAAAGCTTGCACTCTGTCCTTATCTCAAGTTCTTACCTGCGAAACGCTTGCTTGTGAAAACGCTAGACTTTTACAATGATGCCAGGCGACAGGTAAACAATTTAGTGCGTCAGGCAAGCTAGATATGAAGAAAATGTACGTAACTTAGTAAAAATAATCAAAATCTTCTTCAATTACATAAACAACGAAGGCGATCAAGTAGAATTGGACCTTTAACTTAACAGCAGCAGGGTGCACTAGTGACTGACAGCCAACACGTTGCAAACCCTATTAGCAATTACTTTTCCTCTGTGTTAATAATAACAGTCCTCCGCCACCACCACCACCAACACCAGTACTAATGTAAATCGAGCATGCTTTGTCTAACACAAAATAAACCGATGAAGTCCTTAAGGCCCTCAAATCACGCTTAAAACAAATAAAGTCCTGGACCTGACAAAATTAATATCCAACTCTGCTGAAAGAAACAAGAAAATACTCTCTCCCCTCACAACCGTATTCAATATGTCCTACGACAAGGCATCGTCATAGATTGGAAAAAGGCTAACGTGACACCGATTTTAGAAAGGAGACAAAAAAAATACAGGTAATTACAGGCGTGATGAAAGCTTCGGTTGTAGGTAAGCTACCGAGGGCATAATTAGAGACAAAATTGTGAGAGTTACCTTGAAAACCGCACTCATTAATTGGGACTCACAACATGGCTTCGAAATAAAAGATCCTGCCCTGTCAAATCTATTAACCTTTTAACGGCCTCTTCAATGTTTAATGACGTAACCAAATCACTGGACGTGATCTTATCTTGATTCAAGAAAGCGTTTGATAAAGTCCGCATCGCAATTACTTTTACAAATTAAAGCAAATAGGTATTGACAGTTAAATAAACCAATGGATCGCGAATTGGTTGAACAGGCAACAAAAGAGTAGTGATTGACGGATTTGAAACAGGTGGGCGCCGGTCACTAGTGGCGTCCTCAGGGCTCGGTTCTTAACCAGTGCTCTTCATTATTTACATCAACGACGTGGATGTTGGACTCCGTAACCGCGCATTAAGTAGGTTGCGAACGACTAAGATTGGTAACTCGGTTCTCACC
>NW_026111954.1:892902-975402 GCF_024679095.1 Eriocheir sinensis
TGAGATTCATTGAGAAACACTTTCACCGAAACTTTGAAAATCCTCAAATGGCTATAAATAGCTGATTTTCATGATTTTGGGGGATTTTCACGCAAGGTTTTCGGGCCGATATCTCCTAATATTAAGTGTAGCGTTATGCTGGAGAGCCAGAAATGAACTCCCTGTCTCTGTTTTACCCAAGAATGAGTCACCGTTTGCATGAAAATAACCTAAAATAACATAAATATAGCTGATTTTCATGTTCTGGAGGGAATTTCATGCGAGCTTTCCGGGCCAATATCTTCCTTAATGTCAATGAGTGTAGCGTTTTGCCGAGGCCAGAATTGGATTCTCTGTCTCATTTCCTTCCCCAAGTTAAGTCGCCTTTTGCAGGAACATAGCTGCTTTTTTATTTTTTTACCTAAAAGTTTTTTAGGGACCCAAAGTATAACACTTTGCACCTCTAAGTACGAGAGTCCACTGCGGCGTGAGGGACATTGCTTATTATGTTTGCCGTTTTTGACCCCAAACTGCTTTCACACCCAAATAACTGCCTTCTTATATGTTAAATGGAGCAATTATTGGGCTTCTTGGCAGCATTAGAAAGTGCAAATGCGCGCTTTGAGTAATAATAATCTCAAGCATCGGTGCGTGCCAAAAACCATAACACACAGCTGATCGTCCCGTCCAGAGCTGATTGCAGTGTTTTGGGGTAAGACAGTGTTTTTTCACGCTCGTGGTACAGAGGAGGGGTCAAAACTGCTACCCAGGGTCATTAACTACCCAATTCTGAAATGCCCACAACGCCTACGAAAGCCTTTGGCAAATACAAAAGTGTCTTTGGCTGAGCCTGCATACTCCGTCATCCACAGATTAACGTTTTCAAAGGCCCACCAGAAGGTTAATCGTGTTTTCCTGAGTGCTTTTCACGTTCATGGCACAGAGGAAGGGTCAAACTACTACCAGGGTCATTAACTACCCCTGAAAAATGCCCACAACGCCCACGAAAGCCTTGTCGGGCCAGGTGTTCTTGGCCTCAACTTGTATAGTAACATTCCCCCCTTAGGGCCTCATCCGATTATTACCAAGGCCTAGCGGAGTGTTATTTGGGGTAAGACAGTGTTATAATTCATTATTGTGTTACTGGGTGAATGTGTGTTACGGTTTGTAGTGCTTCTGTGTTACGTCAAGTGTTCTGGCTACAGCTCTGGCAGTGTGACGACAAGCAGTGTTTAGGATGTGTTACGTGATCCCAGAGAGGTTTGTTACAAGTGGTGACATTAGTAGTATTCTGTTACCTGGACACATGATAGGTTGTTATTGTGTTACAGGTGACGTAACAGACGTGGGGTTCTCAGGTGTTATAAACCTGGCCAGAAGAATTCTGGAAGAGGCTCACCTGTGTTCCGGCTCGAAATAACTTAGTTTGATCAAGTTGGGGCGGTGGTGAAGGTGTCTGGACCCGTGCCCAATATCAGTGGCTGCCGTGTGCTCAACTTCTTTTTGTCTCTGTGATCTTCCAAGCCTTGTCCAACCTATTTTCAAAGCTTTTAACTGATGGTGCACTCACTGCACTGCTTCAGGGAGTGGCTGTTCCAGATGTCCACCACTTCTATTACAGGATGAACATTTTGGTAAATCTTAGGAATAGCGGACCCTAGCTGGTGTGGGCGTTTAGGGCACGGCATGGTGGTAATTACAAGATTTCTAGCTCACACGACGGGGTTTTGACAAGCGGACAAGTGGCGTGTTTATGTCACCCGGGTGTATTTCTCCACGCTGGCCTCACGGTTTCTTTCAGGTCGATGGGCGGTGAGACTGCCAGCTCCAGGGTGAAGAAAGGAAGAGCGTAAAAATACACCCTTGTGACATAAACGACGCCACCTGTCCGCTTGTCAAACCCCATCGTAGTTGCTGAAATGGAAAAGAATGCCTGCCATCCAGTTTAAAATGTTGCCCTGATGTTATAACTTTTTTCTCAATTAACTCTAAAAACTGTAAGTGGAACTTTATCAAATGCTTTAGCAGAATTGCAATATGCAACATCCACTGCGCTGCCTTCGTCCAGATGCTGTGTCCATTGGTCCAGCACGGTGAATGAGCTGCATGCCGGCAATTGTTCATCATCTGCCCGTCCGGTGTGAGTATTGTTATTGTTTTCTGCTGAGTGGTTGATAATTCTTCAAATGCTCTGAAAATTTTCTCTATTATGGTTTATATTATTTTGCATATGACACAGGTCAAACTCACAGGTCTGTAATTATCTGGTCTATTTTGTATCAGCCTTCTTATAGATGGGGTGTAATGTTGGCCAGTCTTCATGTAACTCACTGGTCTGCAACATTCTCTCCTGAGTGTAACTCCCCTTCAGCTCTTTTTTATCACCCGTGGGCCTGGAGTGCCAGGCAGTGTTAACAGTGCCACAGACAGTGTTATGTGATGCAAGACAGATTACTAGATTTACCCAGTGTTAGGCTGTTCTTGTTACCTGACCTGCCTACCCCTCTCTCCTGTAGACATGGGGTCAGGTGTTATGCAGTGAAAAAGCAGACAGTGCCATGTGATGCCAGGCAGTGTTCATAGTGGCATACAGATTTGTGTGGTGCCAGAATCAGTGTGATGCCAGTCATTGGTACCAGGGACGGTATATGTATAGAATAACACCCAGGTGACCCTAGGACAAAGCTTTATTTTTCTCCCTCACTCTCTCAATGTTACCACAGCTTTTACCGTAGGCATAACATTGTATTTTTCTGTTTCTGCGGCCCGTAAATATTGCAAAAAAAGAGCATCAGTATCACTCGAATTTAATAATAATTATAAATGCATGGCCCATTGTTATCTTTATGGGGCGATAGTTTAAGTCAGTAAAGACAATACGCCAAGTACTACTACAGCCTGGTAGCCACTAAACTACCACTCTGAGCCAGCTAAACTGTAATATATGGAGGAGAAAAGAGAATAAATGAACCTGTGGACATACCCACAACTCCCTGTGAAAGCCTTGGCAATGTAGCCTACTTGAAAGCTGCCCAACATATGGAAGAGCATGGAGCCTAGCTTTCTTCTTCCTCCTCAGGTTTTGGGCGCCCAGCCGTACACGCATTGAACTAACAGTCTTGGCTTCAGGGCAGGTCGCTAAAATGGTGTGTGTGGTGTGTGTGTGTGTGTGTGTGTGTGTGTGTGTGTGTTAGGGCCAGGTTTTCATCATTAATATAAAAGCTTTGTTGTTGGGGTGAGAGGTGAGCTGAGTCAGAGGTCGGCGATGAATAGATACGTTTATTGGGGAGCGAGAACGGTAGCTCACCGTGAGGGCGGCCGGGCTAACTGAGGCTTTCGCGCTAATTAATTTTTTCTTGGTAGATGGTGGCTCGCGCTAATTGCGGATCGCTCCAATTGATCTCACGCTAACTGAGGCTTGCGCTAATTATTTTTTTCTTGGTAGATGGTGGCTCGCGCTAATTGCGGTTTGCTCTAATTGATCTCAAGTTTCGCGCTAAGTAGGGCTTTCTAAAAGCTAATTAATTTTTTTCTTGGTGAGATGGTGGCTTTCGCTTGCCAATTGGTGGTTCGCTCTAATTGATCTCCCCGCCAACGCGAGGCTTTCGCGCTAATTATTTTTTTTCTTGGTAGATGGTGGCTCGCGCTAATTGCGGTTTGCTCTAATTCGATCTCGCGCTAACTGAGGCTTTCGCCGCTAATTAATTTTTTCTTGGTAGATGGTGGCTCGCGCTAATTGCGGTTCGCCTCTAATTGAATCTCGCGCTAACTGAGGCTTTCCGCGCTAATTAATTTTTTTCTTGGTAGATGGAAAACAGTGGCTCGCGCCAATTGCGGTTCGCTCTAATTGATCTCACGCTAACTGAGGCTTTCGCGCTACAATTAATTTTTTCTCGGTAGATGGTGGTTTTGCGCTAATTGCCGTGTTCTTCCTCTAAAATTGATCCTCTCCACGCTAACTGAGGCTTTCGCGCTTAATTAATTTTTTTCTTGGTAGATGGTGGCTCCACAGCGCTAATTGCGGTTCGCTCTAATTGATTCCTGCGCTAATTGCGGTTCGCTCTAATTGATCTCGCGCTGAGGCTTTCGCGCTAATTAATTTTTCTTGGTGATATAGTGACTCGCGTCGTAAAATTTGTCAAGATGTTTTGAAAATGGCAGCGCGGTTCAATATATCAGAATTTTTTTTCTTTTTTTCCAAATATAAAAATAAAAATTTGCTAGATTGACAAAAACAGTTTTCAAGAAACCATCTTGACAAGTTGTTATAATAGCAATGAGTTATCACAGATGTGCGCGTCACAAGAAATTCAGTAAGAAAATTACTGAGAAAAATTAATAAAAATTTTCATTAAAAAAATCTAATATTTTCTTTTCATCTGATCAGCTTGAAATGTTCATGCGATAACCAAGGTACTGATATATACAACATATCAATTACTTATGACCAAGAGATGCAATTTTAATCCACGGTGGACTTTCCCTTATGTTAGGTTTGGTTTAATTTATTTGGATCCCTTCTCTTCCCCTTCCCCATCCCTTCTCTTCCTTCCATCCTTCATCATCCTTCCCATCCCTTCCTTCTTCCTTCCCAATCCTTACCTTCTCATCCCATCCCATCCAATCCTTTTCCTTCCTTCTCCTCTCTCCTTTCCCAACCCTTCCCTTTCCATCCCTTCCTTTTCCTTCCCATTCCTTCCCTACCCCTTCCCTTCCCATCCCTTCTCTTCCTTCCCATCCCCTTCTCTTCCTTCCCATCCTCTCTTCCTTCCCATCTCTTCCCTTCCCTTCCATTCCATACCTTCTTCATCCCATCCCATCCAACCTTTCCCTTCCTTTTCCTTCCTTTCCCAACCCTTCCTTTCCATCCCTTCCTTTCTCCTTCCCATTCCTTCCCTTCCCTTCCTATCCCTTCCTTCCATCCCTTCCCTTCCATTCCATCCCTTCCCCTTCCTATCCCATCCCTACCCTTCCCCATCCCCATTCCATCCCATCCTTTCCCCTTCCTTTCCCATCCCTTCCCTTTCCATCCCCTTCCTTTCCCTTCCCATCCTTCCCTTCCCATCCCCTTTCTCTTCCTTCCCATCCCTTTCCTTCCTTCCCATCCCATCCCCTTCCTCTCCCTTCCCATCCTTTCCCATCCCATCCCTTCCCATCCTTCCCTTCCTGTCCTATCCCTTCCCATCCTTCCATTCCCCATCCCTTCCCTTCTCTATCCCATCCCTACCCTTCCCATCCTTTCTCCCCTTCCTTCCCCATCCCTTCCCCCTTTCCATCCCTTCCTTTCCTTCCTTCCTATCCCTTCCCTTCCCATCCCATCCCTTCCATTCCATCCCTTCCCTTCCTGATCCCATCCCTACCCTTCCCATCCCCATCCCATCCCATCCCCTTTCCCTCCTTTCCCATCCTCCCTTTCCATCCCTTCCTTCCTTCCCATCCCTCCCTTCCTAACCCTTCTTCCCATCCTTCTTCTCCCATCCCATCCTTCCTCTCCCATCCCATCCTTTTCCCATCCCATCCTTCCCATCCCTTCCCTTCCAATCCTATCCTTCCCATCCTTCCATTCCTACATCCTTCCCTTCCTATCCCATCCCTACCCTTCCCATCCCCATCCCCATCCTTTCCCTTCTTTCCCATCCCTTCCTTCCATCCCTTCCATTTCCTTCCTTCCCATCCCTTCCTTCCATCCTTTCCTTCCTTCCCATCCCATCCCTTCCTCTCCATCCGCCCCTTTCCCATCCCATCCCTTCCCATCCTTCCTTCCAATCCTATCCTTCCCATCCTTCCATTCCCATCCCTTCCCTTCCCTCGCTCCCTCTCCTCCCATCCTTCCTGTCCCTTCTCTTCCCTTCCTTCCATTCCATTCCATTCCCATCTATTCCATCATATTCAATAAATTTAACAGCTGGAAAAGTTCCGTCAGATTGAAACTTGCAAATGTCATCACTGCAAAAGGGGACAAGTCTCATCCAGGAAACTATCGACCAATTAGCCTGACATCTATTGTTTGTAAGTTAATGGAGACTAATACCCAGACATGGGTAGAAATTTCAAGAAAATATGATAAATACCCGCAACATGGCTTTCGTAGTAAACGTTCGTGTTTAACTAACTTAATTGATTTTTTTTCATTATATTTTGAGGTGTTCGATGAAAGCAGATCAGTACATATCATATATCTGGATTTTCAAAAGGCATTTGATAAGGTCCCCACCAACGATTGCTCAGCAAACTACTGGCGCACGGTATCTCGGGAACATTCACAATTGGCTTGTGGACTGGCTCTCTGAGCGGAAACAGAGAGTAGTTCTAAACGGTGTTACATCTAACTGGCTTGATGTCAAAAGCGGCGTACCTCGATCAGTGCTTGGCCCCATGCTCTTCTTAATTTATGTTAATGATATCGATGATGGGCTCACTTGCAAAGTATCAAAATTTGCTGATGACACAAAATTGCTAGTCAAGTAACTGCGACACTCGACGAAGAAGCTTTACAATCAGATCTAGATCGATTCTGCACGTTGGGCCAATCAATGGCAAATGAAATTTAACGTTGACAAATGTAAAGTGTTGCACATCGGAAAAAATAACAATCGCGTTCGGTACGTAATGAATGGCCAACAACTTTCTGCAGTAAGTAAAAAAAAAGGATCTTGGAATCACTATATCAAGCGATTTAAAGCCCGGTCAGCATTGTTCAGAGGTAGTTAAAACTGCAAACAAATTGATTGGCTTCATCGGACGAGTCTTTATTAATAAATCGGAAAAAGTAATATTAAACTGTATAATTCGTTGGTTCGACCCCGTCTAGAGTACTGTGTACAGTTTTGGTCTCCCTATTACAGAAAATACATAGAAAAGTTGGAACGGGTCCAACGAAGAGAAACAAAGATGATTCCTAGGTTGAGAAATTTGTCATATGAACAAAGGATTAAAGAAGTAAATTTATTCAGCCTATCAAAACGAAGAATGCGAGGTGATCTAATAGAAGTGTTTAAAATGTTTAAAGGATTCAGTGATATTAATGCGGAAGATTACTTTACAATTGATCGATCAATTAGTACAAGAATAATTCACAATTTGAAGATAATTGGTATAAGATTCTCTTCGCACGAAGCTAAACACTTCTCCAATCGGGTTGTTAATGTTTGGAACTCTCTACCTTGTGATGTCGTTGATAGTACAACAGTTACGGCCTTCAAGAATAGATTAGACAAGTGTTTTGAATCCAACCAGCAACTAAGATATTACTCATTGTCGTAATAACGTTAAGTTCGAATACTGGTGTCCTTGTCCGCTTTTATCGCCCGGTTAGTGGTAATGGCAGTTCTTCCTTTCCTACATAAATTCCATGCAGTATTTCCATGCTGCATGGTTCTTTTTCCTTTCCTGCAAGCTTTGGCTGGAGGGATGGGGGTGGGAGGAGCCTTCTGCCTTTGCTGTCCTTCATCTTCCACCTTTTGATTAGATCACAAACAACTCGACCAGGGTCTGCTGTTTGTCTTCCTTGTGTTTCTTTGTGTTCCTCCTCCTTCCTCCTCCTCTTCTTCTCCTCCTCCTCCTGCAGTAAGACAACACTCCCACCAACTTCCTCTTTCTTTCTCCCCCCATCACCTTCCTTCCTCACCCTCCTCCTTCTTCTAGCACCCCAATGAATATCCTCTTTCCCACCTCTTTCCTCCTCTCCACACATAACTTTTCCTCCTCCTTTCGCTTCCCCTACTTTTCCTTCTTCCCTTACTTTAAAATTTTGTCTCCCAATATCTCCACCTTTTTACTTCTCCAAAAACTGCTCCTATCATGCTCGTTTATCCTCCCTTTCTCCCCCTCACTGCCACCCTCCATACCCTCCCTGCTCCCTTCACCTGCTCTTCCTCCCATCTCTCCAGTTTACGTTCCTTCCAACACGCTCTCTCTTCCACACTCCTCCTCCTCCCTCCCTCTCTCCCCCTCACCACCCTTCTCCACCTCCTCCCTCTCTCCTCGCTTTCCTCCTCCATCTTCCTCCATCTTCCTCCTCATCCTCTCAGCATACTTTTCCCCTTGTCCTCCCTTCTTCCTCCTCCCACCCTCGCTGTCCTTCTTTTGTCCCCTCTCATGCTTCTGCCCTTCCTCTCCCCAACTATGACCTGAAAAAACGAAAGAACGAAATAAGAAAGACAAGAAAAAAAGAAAATAGGCAACAGGAACTCTACGAAGACCAGGAGGTAAGGCAAGACATTGACGACAGAGTGTCACAATTTGAGACGAAGAAGCTAGTGGGGCAAAAACCTTCCCTCAAGAGCATCACGTCCGTCTGTCAGCCCCTGCCACGCCCCTCAGACCAGCGCCGAAGGGAAGCAGCACAACAGCCTGCCAATTCCCACAGGCCCTGCCCCTGTCACCCCCCCACATCACTCAATTCCTTCATCCTCTCTTTAAAACCCTCGTATTCTTGTTCTTGGTCCTTCCCTTATCTTTACCTACCACCCCATTCCCTCCTTCATTCTCCTGTTCTTTTTCCAATCTGAGTTTGTCCCCTTTATTTTCTCTCATCCTCATTTTCCTCTTAAAACCCATCCATGGTCTTCCTTTATTTTCTTTCCTTTCACCCTATTGATTCATGTTCATGGGTGAAAGGGAGATGAGGAGACAGGAGTGTGGAAAGTGAGGAGAGAAAAGAAACTCTGAGTTCACCTATTGATTCCTGTTCATGGGTGAAAGGAGGCGAGGAGACAGAGTGGGAAGTGAGGAGAGAAAAAGCTCTGAGTTCACCTATTGATTCCTGTTCATGGGTGAAAGGGAGGCGAGGAGACGAGTGTGGGAAGTGAGGAGAGAAAGAAACTCAAATTCTAACTATTTTCTGTTCGTGCTTTTCCTGGGCAAGGATGGGGAGGAAGAAAAGTTGGAAAGTTTCGTTTATTCGGCGCAACATCTGTGGTCATATGCCGGAGCGAGACAGGAGGGGAAGGAATTATAGGAGAAGGGAACTGATCCCAGGAGACGGGACACAACCCCCGATTAACACCTGGTACCCATTCTCTGCTGGGTGGACAGGGGCGTAGGGTATATGGGGAGGAAGATCATGATGATGAAGAGAAAGAAGGGGAGATAAGAAGATAGAAAGAAAGGGATACAGGTAAAACTCTTGTGCTTCTTGAGAAAGGGTAGAATAACGGGGGCGAGAGGAGGAGGGACAGACGGGGAAAGAAGGGAAAGAAAGACGAGTAGAAGTAAAGGGATGAAAGGGTTAATAAAAGAAAAAAATGTAGTGATATAGTGGACTGGTGATGGCTGCTGATAATAATGATGATGATGATGATGATGATGATGATGATGATGATGATGATAATGCTATTGTAATGATGGGGAGCATGTGTGGGAGGGAAGATCAGAAGGAATGCACGGAAGGGTGTCTCGATGGATCGTTGGAAAATGACACAAAGGAAGGTGAAAGAGGAAGGGGTTGAATACCTCTCCTTTATCATCCCTATGCCTCCATGCCAGGGCCAAGGCCAAGGGCAAGAGTCAAGCCAAAGAGAACTCGCATCGAGGCGCCGCCAAGAAAAAGAAACAGTGAGCGCGGTAACGCTCGCTGAGGCAGAACACATCAGAGCAAGGCTGGCGGGATGTGATTCCATACAGACAATGCAGAGAAAAGTCAGAGTAGTGAGATTCATGAGTGTGAGCGGCGCCACGCCTGTGCTCGGCGACACGGAAGTCCTGCACAGTAACTGACGAGTCAGTGTGAGGACTGTTTTATTTTTATCAAAATGTCAGTGCATATTTTTTTCTTTGGCCTTCCATATGCCTTCCGGCCTTCTGGACTACTTATGTTATATTCCTTACTAGTATTTGGGTTTGCTTTACATCACGTACGTTTTATTTGCATTATAAAATAGGGTATTCATAACGCTGTGTACTTCATTTATTTGTAAAGAGAAGGTTCGAAAGAATTCAAGTTTGACTTTGTAAGCTAACGAATATATGTTTGGAAAATTTAGGTTATGTTTTGTTACCCAGTCTTCTCCCTTAATAAAATAAGTAAATGTGATGAAAATCTTCCCTGGAATATGACAATTAACAGACCAGTAGTAACTGCAAACAATGATGAGCACGCCTGAAAACATAACAAAGAAACCACCACGAAGGAGAAGCGACAATCCACCTGAAAAAATGTTAAGGAGACACCAAATAATAAAAAAAATAACAAAAAGAAAAAAAGATATTGAAAGTATCACAAACCAACTCATACAGGAAAGAAACAAAACCAATAATAGTCAACAAAACGAAGGAAAAAAACAATAAACATACAAACAAAAAAAACAGGACAGGAAAGAAGCCCCGGCAACAACCTGGATTTAGAGGCTGTCACAAAGTCCGTCATGTTGTGTGTAACAGGAGGGAGGGAGGGAGAGGGAGAGGAGGTTGGGGAGCAGGAGAGAGGAGGTTGGGAAGAGGTAAAAAGGAGGTTGTGGGGGAGTCACTGGATGGAGGGAGGGAGGAAGATGTGAAGGGACAGCGAGGGTGGGAGGAGGAAGAGGAGGACAAGGGGAAAAAGTATGCTAGAGGATGAGGAGGGGGGAAGATGGAGGGGGAAGATGGAGGAAGGAAAGCGAGGAGAGGGAGGGAGGTGGAGAAGGTGGTGAGGGGGAGAGAGGAGGGAGGAGGAGGAGTGTGGAAGAGCGTGTTGGAAGGGAACGTAAACTGGAGAGATGGGAGGGAAGAGCAGGTGAAGGGAGAGCAGGAGGGTGTGGAGGGTGGCAGTGAGGGGAGAAAGGGAGGAAAAACGAGCTTGATAGGAGCAGTTTTGGGGAGAAGTAAAAAAGGTGGAGATATTGGGGAGACAAAATTTTAAGAGTTAAGGGAAGAAGGGAAAAGTAGGGGGAAGCGAAAGGAGGAGGGAAAGTTATGTGGGGAGGAGGGAACGAGGTGGGAAGAGGATATTCGTGGGGGTGCTATTGGGGAGAAAGGGGGATAAAGGAAGAGAAGGAGGGAGGGTGAGGAAGGAAGGTGATGGGGGGAGAAGAAAGAGGAAGTTAGTGGGAGTGTTGTCTTACTGCAGGAGGAGGAGGAGGAGGAGGAGGAGGAAGGAGGAGGAACACAAAGAAACACAAAGGAAGAACAAACAACAGCAGACCTGCTGGTCCTTACGAGTTGTTTGTGACAAGCTACACTAACTATCTAATCAAAGGTGGAAGATGAAGGACAGCAAGGCGAGGCTCCTCCCCCCCCCATCCCTCCAGCCAAAGCTTGCAGGAAAGGAAAAAGAACCATGCAGCATGGAAAACTGCATGGAATTTATGTAGGAAAGAGGAAAGAACTGCCATTACTGCTACCACTAACCGGGCGATAAAGCGGACAAGGCCAACAGTATTCGAAAAAACTTAACGTTATTACGACAATGAGTAATATCTTAGTTGCTGGTTGGATTCAAAACACTTGTCTAATCTATTCTTGAAGGCCGTAACTGTTGTACTATCAACGACATCACAAGGTAGAGAGTTCCAAACATTAACAACTCGATTGAAGAAGAAGTGTTTAGCTTCGTGCGACGAGAATCTTTTACCAATTATCTTCAAATTGTGATTTCTTCTTGTTCTGTTTGATCGATCAATTGTAAAGTAATCTTCCGCATTAATATCACTGAATCCTTTGAACATTTTAAACACTTCTATTAGATCGCCTCGCATTCTTCCTTTTGATAGGCTGAATAAATTTAATTCTTTAAGCATTTGTTCATATGTGAAATTTCTCAACCTTGTAATCATCTTTGTTGCACTTCGTTGGACCGTTCAACTTTTCTATATCTTTTCTGTAGTAGGGAGACCAAAACTGTACACAGTACTCTAGACGAGGTCGAACCAACGAATTATACAGTTTAATATTTTTTCCGATTTATTATTAAAGACTCGTCCGATGAAGCCAACCAATTTGTTTGCAGTTTTAACTACCTCTGAACAATGCTGACCGGGCTTTAAATCGCTTGATATAGTGATTCCAAGATCCTTTACTTACTGCAGAAAGTTGTTGGCCATTCATTACGTACCGAACGCGATTGTTATTTTTTCCGATGTGCAACACTTTACATTTGTCATCGTTAAATTTCATTTGCCATTGATTGGCCCAACGTGCAAGTCGATCTAGATCTGATTGTAAAGCTTCTTCGTCGAGTGTCGCAGTTACTTCACTAGCAATTTTTGTGTCATCAGCAAATTTTGATACTTTGCAAGTGAGCCCATCATCGATATCATTAACATAAATTAAGAAGAGCATGGGGCCAAGCACTGATCCTTGAGGTACGCCGCTTTTGACATCGAGCCAATTAGATGTAACACCGTTTAGAACTACTCTCTGTTTCCGCTCAGAGAGCCAGTCCGCAAGCCAATTGTGAACGTTTCCCGAGATACCGTGCGCCAGTAGTTTGCTAAGCAATCGTTGGTGGGGAACCTTATCAAATGCCTTTTGAAAATCCAGATATATGATATGTACTGATCTGCTTTCATCGAACACCTCAAAAATATAATGAAAAAAAATCAATTAAGTTAGTTAAACACGAACGTTTACTACGAAAGCCATGTTGCGAATTATTTATCATATTATTTTCTTCGAAAAATTTCACCATATTGTCGCGAATGATAGTCTCCATTAACTTACAAACAATAGATGTCAGGCTAATTGGTCGATAGTTTCCTGGATGAGACTTGTCCCCCTTTTTGAAAATTGGTGTGACATTTGCAAGTTTCCAATCTGACGGAACTTTTCCAGCTGTTAAAGATTTATTGAATATGATGGAATAGATGGGAATGGAATGGAATGGAAGGGAAGGGAAGAGAAGGGACAGGAAGGGATGGGAAGGGCAGGGAAGGGAAGGGATGGGAATGGAAGGGATGGGAAGGGATAGGATTGGAAGGGAAGGGATGGGAAGGGATGGGATGGGAAAGGATGGGATGGGAGAGGAAGGGATGGGATGGGAAGGGAAGGAAAGGGATGGGAAGGAAAGGGATGGGAAGGGAAGGAAATGGAAGGGATGGAAAGGGAAGGGATGGGAAAGGAAGGGAAAGGATGGGATGGGATGGGAAGGGTAGGGATGGGATAGGAAGGGAAGGGATGGGAATGGAAGGGATGGGAAGGGATAGGATTGGAAGGGAAGGGATGGGAAGGGATGGGATGGGAAAGGATGGGATGGGAGAGGAAGGGATGGGATGGGAAGGGAAGGAAAGGGATGGGAAGGAAAGGGATGGGAAGGGAAGGGATGGGAAGGAAAAGGAAGGGATGGAAAGGGAAGGGATGGGAAAGGAAGGGAAAGGATGGGATGGGATGGGATGGGAAGGGTAGGGATGGGATAGGAAGGGAAGGGATGGGAATGGAAGGGATGGGATGGGAAGGGAAGGGATAGGAAGGGAAGGAAAAGGAAGGGATGGAAAGGGAAGGGATGGGAAAGGAAGGGAAAGGATGGGAAGGGTAGGGATGGGATAGGAAGGGAAGGGATGGGAATGGAAGGGATGGGAAGGGATAGGATTGGAAGGGAAGGGATGGGAAGGGATGGGATGGGAAAGGATGGGATGGGAGAGGAAGGGATGGGATGGGAAGGGAAGGAAAGGGATGGGAAGGAAAGGGATGGGAAGGGAAGGGATGGGAAGGAAAAGGAAGGGATGGAAAGGGAAGGGATGGGAAAGGAAGGGAAAGGATGGGATGGGATGGGATGGGAAGGGTAGGGATGGGATAGGAAGGGAAGGGATGGGAATGGAAGGGATGGGATGGGAAGGGAAGGGATAGGAAGGGAAGGGAAGGAATGGGAAGGAAAAGGAAGGGATGGAAAGGGAAGGGTTGGGAAAGGAAGGGAAAGGAAGGGAAAGGATTGGATGGGATGGGATGAGAAGGTAAGGGATGGGAAGGGAAGGGAAGAGATGGGAAGGGAAGAGAAGGGATGGGAAGGGAAGAGAAGGGATGGGAAGGGAAGAGAAGGGATGGGAAGGGAAGGGTAGGGAAGGAATGGGAAGGAAAAGGAAGGGATGGAAAGGGAAGGGTTGGGAAAGGAAGGGAAAGGAAGGGAAAGGATTGGATGGGATGGGATGAGAAGGTAAGGGATGGGAAGGGAAGGGAAGGGATGGGAAGGGATGAGAAGGATGGGAAGGGAAGAGAAGGGATGGGAAGGGAAGAGAAGGGATCCAAATAAATTAAACCAAACCTAACATAAGGGGAAAGTCCACCGTGGATTAAAATTGCATCTCTGGCCATGAATAATTTGTATGTTGTATATATCAGTACCTTTGTTATCATATGAACATTTCAAGCTGATCAGATGAAAGGAAAAATTAAGAAAATTATTTTTTGTTTTTACGAAAAATTTGAATTAATTTTTCTCAGCCATTTTTTTACTGATTTTCTTGTGACGCGCACATCTGATAACTCATTGCTATTATAACAACTTGTCAAGATGGTTTCTTGAAAACTGTTTTTGTCAATCTGTAAATTTTTTATTTTTTATATTTGAAAAAAAGAAAAAAAATTCTGATATATTGAACCTATGCCATTTTTCAAAAAACATCTTGACAAATTTTACTACGCGAGCCACCATCTACCAAGAAAAAAATTAATTAGCGCGAAAGCCTCAGCGCGAGATCAATTAGAGCGAACCGCAATTAGCGCGAAATCAATTAGAGCGAACCGCAATTAGCGCGAGCCACCATCTACCAAGAAAAAAATTAATTAGCGCGAAAGCCTCAGTTAGCGTGAGATCAATTAGAGCGAACCGCAATTAGCGCGAGCCACCATCTACCAAGAAAAAAATTAATTAGCGCGAAAGCCTCAGTTAGCGCGAGATCAATTAGAGCGAACCGCAATTAGCGCGAGCCACCATCTACCAAGAAAAAAATTAATTAGCGCGAAAGCCTCAGTTAGCGCGAGATCAATTAGAGCGAACCGCAATTAGCGCGAGCCACCATCTACCAAGAAAAAAATTAATTAGCGCGAAAGCCCCACTTAGCGCGAGATCAATTAGAGCAAACCGCAATTAGCGCGAGCCACCATCTACCAAGAAAAAAAATAATTAGCGCGAAAGCCTCAGTTAGCGTGAGATCAATTAGAGCGATCCGCAATTAGCGCGAGCCACCATCTACCAAGAAAAAAATTAATTAGCGCGAAAGCCTCAGTTAGCCCGGCCGCCCCTCACGGCGGGAGTCTGTTCTCGCTCCCCCAATAAACGTATCTATTCATCGCTGACCTCTGACTCCACCTCTCACCCCAACAACAAGCTTTTATATTAATGATGAAAACCTTCCTAACACACACACACACACACACACACACACACACACACACACACACACACCATTTTAGCGACCTGCCCTGAAGCCAAGACTGTTAGTTCACGTGTACGGCTGGGCGCCCAAAACCTGAGGAGGAAGAAGAAAAGTTAGGCCCATGCTCTTCCATATGTTGGCACACAAGTAGGCCTACACATATTTGCCAAGGCTTTCACAGGAGTTGTGGGTATGTCCACGGGTTCATTTATTCTCTTTTCTCCTCCATATATTACGTTTAGCTGGCTCAAGTGGTAGTTTAGGGCTACCAGGCTGTAGTAGTACTTGGCGTATTGTCTTTACTGACCCCAAACTATCGCCCCATAAAGATAACAATATGCATTTATAATTATTGTTAAATTCGGTAATTACTGATGCTCTTTTGCAATTTACGGGCCAGAAACAGAAAAATACAATGTTATGCCTACGGTAAGCTGGTAACATTGAGGAGAGTGAGGGAGAAAAATAAAGCTTTGTCCTAGGGTCACCTGGGTGTTATTCTATACATATACCGTCCCTGGTACCAATGACTGGCATCACACTGATTCTGGCACCACACAAATCTATGCCACTATGAACACTGCCTGGCATCACATGGCACTGTCTGCGGCACTGCATAACACCTGACCCCATGTCACAGGAGAGGGGTAGGCAGGTCAGGTAACAAGACAGCCTAACACTGGGTAACTAGTAATCTGTCTTGCATCACATAACACTGTCTGTGGCACTGTTAACACTGCCTGGCACTCCAGGCCCACGGGTGATAAAAGAGCTGAAGGGACACTCAGGAAGATATTGCAGACCAGTGAGTTACATGAAGACTGGCCAACATTACACCCATCTATAAGAAGGCTGATACAAATGAACCAGATAATTACAGACCTGTGAGTTTGACCTGTGTCATATGCAAAATAATATAAACCATAATAAGAGAAAATTTTCAGAGCATTTGAAGAATTATCAACCACTCAGCAGAAAACAATACTACGGACGGGCAGATGATGAACGGTGCCGGCCGCAGCTCATTGCCGTGCTGGACCAATGGACACAGCATCTGGACGAAGGCAGCGCAGTGGATGTTGCATATTGCAATTCTGCTAAAGCATTTGATAAAGTTCCACACAGGAGATTAATTGAGAAAAAAGTTATAACATCAGGGGCAACATTTTAAACTGGATAGCAGCATTCTTTTCCATTTCCAGCAACTACGATGGGGTTTTGACAAGCGGACAGGTGGCGTGTTTATGTCACAAGGGTGTATTTTTACGCTCTTCCCTTTCTTCACCCTGGAGCTGGCAGTCTCACCGCCCATCGACCTGAAAGAAACCGTGAGGCCAGCGTGGAGAAATACACCCTTGTGACATAAACACGCCACTTGTCCGCTTGTCAAAACCCCGTCGTGTGAGCTAGAAATCTTGTAATTACCACCATGCCGTGCCCTAAACGCCCACCAGCTAGGAGCCGCTATTCCTAAGATTTACCAAAATGTTCATCCTGTAATAGAGTGGTGGACATCTGGAACAGCCTCCCTGAAGCAGTAGTGAGTGCACCATCAGTTAAAAGCTTTGAAAATAGGTTGGACAAGGCTTGGAGATCACAGAGACAAAAAAGTTGAGCACACGGCAGCCACTGATATTGGGCACGGGTCCAGACACCTTCACCACCGCCCCAACGATCAAACTAAGTTATTTCGAGCCGGAGACACAGGTGAGCCTCTTCCGGAATTCTTCTGTGAGTTTATAACACCTGAGAACCCACGTCACAGCCCGTCACCTTAACACAGCCAGTAACAACCCTATCATGTGTCCAGGTAACAGAATACTACTAATGTCACCACTTGTAACACTCTCTGGGATCACGTAACACATCTAAACACTGCTGTCACGTCACACTGCCAGGCACAGCAGAACACTTGACGTAACACAGGGCACTACAAACCGTAACACACATTCACCCAGTAACACAATAATGAATTATAACACTGTCTTACCCCAAATAACACTCCGCTAGGCCTTGGTAATAATCGGATAGGCCTAAGGGGGAATATTACTATACAAGTTGAGAGCCCAAGAACACCTATTTGACAAGGCTTTCGTAGGCGTTGTGGGCATTTCCAGGGGTAGTTAATGACCCTGGTAGTAGTTTGACCCTTCCTCTGTGCCATGAACGTGAAAAGCACTCAGGAAAACACGATTAACCTTCTGGTAGGCCTTTGAAAACATTAATCTGTGGATGACGGAAGTATGCGGGCTCAGCCAAGAACACGTATTTGCCAAGGCTTTCGTAGGCGTTGTGGGCATTTCCAGGGGTAGTTAATGACCCTGGGTATAGTTTGACCCTTCCTCTGTACCACGAGCGTGAAAAAACACTGTCTTACCCCCAAAAACACTGCAATCAGCTCTGGACGGGACGATCAGCTGTGTTATGGTTTTTGGCGCGCACCGATGCGAGATTATTGTACTCAAAGCCGCGCATTTACCACTTTCTAGCCCATTGCCAAGAAGCCCCAATAATTAACCATTTAACATATAAGAAGGCAGTTATTTGGGTGTGAAAGCAGTTTGGGGGTCAAAAAACGGCAAACATAATAAGCAATGTCCCTCACGCCGCAGTGGACTCTCGTACTTGAGGTGAAAGTGTTATACTTTGGGTCCCTAAAAAACTTTAGGTAAAAAAAATAAAAAGCGGCTATTTCCTGCAAAAGGCGACTTAACGGGAAGGAAATGAGACGAGGAATCCAATTCTGGCCTCGGCAAAACGCTACGCTCATTATTAAGGAAGATATTGGCCCGGAAAGCTCGCATGAAATTCCCTCCAGAACATGAAAATCAGCTATATTTATGTTATTTTAGGTTATTTTCATGCAAACGGTGACTGTTCTTGGGTAAAACGAGACGGGGAGTTCATTTCTGGCCTCGGCATAACGCTACACTTAATATTAAGGGAGATATCGGCCCGAAAACCTTGCGTGAAAATCCCCCAAAATCATGAAAATCAGCTGATTTTATGCATGATTTTGAGGATTTCACTGCAAGGTTTTCGGGCGTGTCTCATGACATCAATGTGAGCAAAAAGGAAAATAAAAGTGTGTGTGTGTGTGTGTGAAGGAATGTGCCAAAATCCTCTTCCTTCCATGAGCAGCCGGGCTAACTGAGAGCTCGTCCCAATCATGGTACACTGTTTCTTCATTAGTGGCCAGCCCTAATTCCATTATCTTCCTTCCTTTCCATCCATTATCTTGGCCATCCCTTCCTTCCCATCCCTTCCCTTCCATCCCTTCCTTCTCATCCCATCCCATCCCTTCCTTATTCCATCCTTCCCTTCCTTCCATCCATCCTTCCTTCATCCTTCATCCTTCCTTCCCATCCTTCCTTCCCTTCCATCCTTTCCTTCCATCCTTCCCCTTCCATCCCATCCCATCCTTTCCTTCCTTTCCCTTCCTTTCCCATCCTTCCTTCCATCCTTTCCTTCATCCTTTCCTTCCTTCCATCCATCCTTCCCATCCTTCCTTTCCATCCATCCCTTCCATCATCCCATCCCTTTCCTTCCCATCCTTCCTTCCCATCCCTTCCTTCTATCCATCATCCTTCCTTTCCATCCTTTCCTCCCATCCCTTTCCTTCCATCCCTTCCTCCTTCCATCCATCCCTTCCATCATCCCTTCCATTCCCATCCCTTCCTTCCTATCCATCCCCTACATCCCTTCCCATCCCATCCCATCCATCCTTTCCCATCCTTCCTTCCATCCCTTCCTTTCCATCCTTCCATTTCCTTCCTTCCTTCCATCCTTCCTTCCCATCCCTTTCCTTCCTTCCCATCCCATCCTTCCTCTCCCATCCCATCCTTCCCATCCCATCCCTTCCTTCCATCCCTTCCTTCCAATCCTATCCTTCCCATCCCTTCCATTCCCATCCCTTCCTTCCTTCCTTCCCTTCCCTTCCTGTCCCTTCTCTTCCCTTCCCTTCCATTCCATTCCATTCCATCTATTCCATCATATTCAATAAATCTTTAACATCTGGAAAAGTTCCGTCGGATTGGAAACTGGCAAATGTCAAACCAATTTTCAAAAAGGGGGACAAGTCTCATCCAGGAGACTATCGACCAATTAGCCTGACATCTATTGTTTGCAAGTTAATGGAGACTATCATTCGCGACAATATGATGAAATTTTTCGAAGAAAATAATATGATAAATAATTCGCAACATGGCTTTCGTAGTAAACGTTCGTGTTTAACTAACTTAATTGATTTTTTTTCATTATATTTTTGAGGTGTTCGATGAAAGCAGATCAGTACATATCATATATCTGGATTTTCAAAAGGCATTTGATAAGGTTCCCCACCAACGATTGCTTAGCAAACTACTGGCGCACGGTATCTCGGGAAACGTTCACAATTGGCTTGCGGACTGGCTCTCTGAGCGGAAACAGAGTAGTTCTAAACGGTGTGACATCTAATTGGCTCGATGTCAAAAGCGGCGTACCTCAAGGATCAGTGCTTGGCCCCATGCTCTTCTTAATTTATGTTAATGATATCGATGATGGGCTCACTTGCAAAGTATCAAAATTTGCTGATGACACAAAAATTGCTAGTAAAGTAACTGCGACACTCGACGAAGAAGCTTTACAATCAGATATAGATCGACTTGCACGTTGGGCCAATCAATGGCAAATGAAATTTAACGATGACAAATGTAAAGTGTTGCACATCGGAAAAAATAACAATCGCGTTCGGTACGTAATGAATGGCCAACAACTTTCTGCAGTAAGTAAAGGATCTTGGAATCACTATATCAAGCGATTTAAAGCCCGGTCAGCATTGTTCAGAGGTAGTTAAAACTGCAAACAAATTGGTTGGCTTCATCGGACGAGTCTTTAATAATAAATCGGAAAAATATTAAAACTGTATAATTCGTTGGTTCGACCCCGTCTAGAGTACTGTGTACAGTTTTGGTCTCCCTACTACAGAAAAGACATAGAAAAGTTGGAACGGGTCCAACGAAGAGTAACAAAGATAATTCCTAGGTTGAGAAATTTGTCATATGAACAAAGGCTTAAAGAAGTAAATTTATTCAGCCTATCAAAACGAAGAATGCGAGGCGATCTAATAGAAGTGTTTAAAATGTTCAAAGGATTCAGTGATATTAATGCGGAAGATTACTTTACAATTGATCGATCAAACAGAACACGAAGAAATCACAATTTGAAGATAATTGGTAAAAGATTCTCGTCGCACGAAGCTAAACACTTCTTCTTCAATCGAGTTGTTAATGTTTGGAACTCTCTACCTTGTGATGTCGTTGATAGTACAACAGTTACGGCCTTCAAGAATAGATTAGACAAGTGTTTTGAATCCAACCAGCAACTAAGATATTACTCATTGTCGTAATAACGTTAAGTTTTTCGAATACTGGTGTCCTTGTCCGCTTTTATCGCCCGGTTAGTGGTAGCAGTAATGGCAGTTCTTTCCTCTTTCCTACATAAATTCCATGCAGTTTTTCCATGCTGCATGGTTCTTTTTCCTTTCCTGCAAGCTTTGGCTGGAGGGATGGGGGGGTGGGGAGGAGCCTTCGCCTTTGCTGTCCTTCATCTTCCACCTTTGATTAGATAGTTAGTGTAGCTTGTCACAAACAACCTCGTAAGGACCAGCAGGTCTGCTGTTGTTTGTTCTTCCTTTGTGTTTCTTTGTGTTCCTCCTCCTCTTCCTCCTCCTCCTCTTCCTCCTCCTCCTCCCGTGCAGTAAGACAACACTCCCCACTAACTTCCTCTTTCTTCTCCCCCCCCCCCCATCACCTTCCTTCCTCACCCTCCCTCCTTCTCTTCCCCTTTATCCCCTTTCTCCCCAATAGCACCCCCACGAATATCCTCTTTCCCACCTCTTTCCCTCCTCCCCACATAACTTTTCCTCCTCCTTTCGCTTCCCCCTACTTTTCCCTTCTTCCCCTTACTCTTAAAATTTTGTCTCCCCAATATCTCCACCTTTTTTACTTCTCCGCAAAACTGCTCCTATCATGCTCGTTTATCCTCCCTTTCTCCCCTCACTGCCACCCTCCATACCCTCCTGCTCTCCCTTCACCTGCTCTTCCCTCCCATCTCTCCAGTTTACGTTCCCTTCCAACACGCTCTCTTCCACACTCCTCCTCCTCCCCTCCTCTCTCCCCCTCACCACCCTTCTCCACCTCCCTCCCTCTCCTCGCTTTCCTTCCTCCATCTTCCCCCTCCATCTTCCCCCTCCCTCATCCTCTAGCATACTTTTCCCCCTTGTCCTCCTCTTCCTCCTCCTACCCTCGCTGTCCCTTCACATCTTCCTCCCCCCTCCCCTCCGTCCAGTGACTCCCCCCACAACCTCCTTTTACCTCTTCCCAACCTCCTCTCCCGCTCCCCAACCTCCTCTCCCTCTCCCCCTCCCCCTCCCCCTCCCGTTACACACAACATGACGGACTTTGTGACAGCCTCGCTAAATCCAGGTTAAGTTGCCGGGGATTCTTTCCTGTCCTGTTTTTTTTGTTTGTATGTTTATTGTTTTTTTCCTTCGTTTTGTTGACTATTATTGGTTTTGTTTCTTTCCTGTATGAGTTGGTTTGTGATACTTTCAATATCTTTTTTTCTTTTTGTTATTTTTTTTATTATTTGGTGTCTCCTTAACATTTTTTTCAGGTGGATTGTCGCTTCTCCTTCGTGGTGGTTTCTTTGTTATGTTTTCAGGCGTGCTCATCATTGTTTGCAGTTACTACTGGTCTGTTAATTGTCATATTCCAGGGAAGATTTTCATCACATTTACTTATTTTATTAAGGGAGAAGACTGGGTAACAAAACATAACCTAAATTTTCCAAACATATATTCGTTAGCTTACAAAGTCAAACTTGAATTCTTTCGAACCTTCTCTTTACAACAAATGAAGCACACAGCGTTATGAATACCCTATTTTTATAATGCAAATAAAACGTACGTGATGTAAAGCAAACCCAAATACTAGTAAGGAATATAACATAAGTAGTCCAGAAGGCCGGAAGGCATATGGAAGGCCAAAGAAAAAAATATGCACTGACATTTTGATAAAAATAAAACAGTCCTCACACTGACTCGTCAGTTACTGTGCAGGACTTCCGTGTCGCCGAGCACAGGCGTGGCGCCGCTCACACTCATGAATCTCACTACTCTGACTTTTCTCTGCATTGTCTGTATGGAATCACATCCCGCCAGCCTTGCTCTGATGTGTTCTGCCTCAGCGAGCGTTACCGCGCTCACTGTTTCTTTTTCTTGGCGGCGCCTCGATGCGAGTTCTCTTTGGCTTGACTCTTGCCCTTGGCCTTGGCCCTGGCATGGAGGCATAGGGATGATAAAGGAGAGGTATTCAACCCCTCTTTCACCTTCCTTTGTGTCATTTTCCAACGATCCATCGAGACACCCTTCCGTGCATTCCTTCTGATCTTCCCTCCCACACATGCTCCCCATCATTACAATAGCATTATCATCATCATCATCATCATCATCATCATCATCATCATCATTATTATCAGCAGCCATCACCAGTCCACTATATCACTACATTTTTTTCTTTTATTAACCCTTTCATCCCTTTACTTCTACTCGTCTTTCTTTCCCTTCTTTCCCCGTCTGTCCCTCCTCCTCTCGCCCCCGTTATTCTACCCTTTCTCAAGAAGCACAAGAGTTTTACCTGTATCCCTTTCTTTCTATCTTCTTATCTCCCCTTCTTTCTCTTCATCATCATGATCTTCCTCCCCATATACCCTACGCCCCTGTCCACCCAGCAGAGAATGGGTACCAGGTGTTAATCGGGGGTTGTGTCCCGTCTCCTGGGATCAGTTCCCTTCTCCTATAATTCCTTCCCCTCCTGTCTCGCTCCGGCATATGACCACAGATGTTGCGCCGAATAAACGAAACTTTCCAACTTTTCTTCCTCCCCATCCTTGCCCAGGAAAAGCACGAACAGAAAATAGTTAGAATTTGAGTTTCTTTTCTCTCCTCACTTCCCACACTCGTCTCCTCGCCTCCCTTTCACCCATGAACAGGAATCAATAGGTGAACTCAGAGCTTCTTTTCTCTCCTCACTTCCCACACTCGTCTCCTCGCCTCCCTTTCACCCATGAACAGGAATCAATAGGTGAACTCAGAGTTTCTTTTCTCTCCTCACTTTCCACACTCGTCTCCTCATCTCCCTTTCACCCATGAACATGAATCAATAGGTGAACTCAGAGCTTCTTTTCTCTCCTCACTTTCCACACTCGTCTCCTCATCTCCCTTTCACCCATGAACATGAATCAATAGGTGAACTCAGAGCTTCTTTTCTCTCCTCACTTCCCACACTCGTCTCCTCACCTCCTCCTCTTCATCTCCTCGCCCCCCTTTCACCCATGAACAGGAAGGAAAAGGTGAGCCCAGAGCTCCTTTTCTCTCCTCATCCCTTCCTCTCCTCCTACTTCCTCTCCCTCACACAAGAACAGGAATTTTGAGGCGAACTCACGCTTCTTTGCTCTACTCTATTCTCATCTTCTTATCCCTCACCCCCTCCACATCTCCTTTCTAGCAAGCACACCAGGAAACAGAAAAAAATGATGTACTTAGAGGTTCTTGTGTCTTCTCACCTCCTCTTCATCGCCTCATCTCCTCCTTCCATCTCTTTCGCAGGAAAAGCAGGAACAAGGAAGGAAAGGGCTAAATATGAGCACCTTTTATCTCCTCTCTTTTCACCTTCCTGTCTCCGCTTCATCTCCTCAACTCCTCGTCACCTTCTTCCCCTCATCTCCTTCCAGCCTTCACAAAGGGAAAGAGTAAACAGGAAGGAATTGGTAAACTTCGATATCCTCTTCTTTCCTCTCACCTTCTTTTCATTCCTCTCTTCTCTCCTTACATATCCGAACTTTCTTTCATCTCTTCTCACCTTGTCTCCTTCCAACCATTACACATGAAAACCAAGACGAGAACAAACATATTAGCTCTCCTCTCCTTTCCCTCCTTCTCTCACCTTCTTTTCCCCGAGCTGCCTGACGCCGCAGGTGAGGTTGGGATGCCCCCAGGGGTGGTGTACTCGACGGACGTGGGCAGGAAGTAAGGACAGGTGGGACACAGGGTTCTGTGGGTGGCACCTGCGGAGGAGAGGGGAGGGGTTTGGTGTGGGAGGCAGCAGTGTGAGGTGTGGAGGAGGAGGAGAACTGGGGGGGGGGGGGGAAGATAGAGACTGGGGTAGAAAAAAAGGTTGGGTGACATCTGTGGGGGTAAGACTTTGTGGGGAGGTTTGTGTGACCAAGGAGAAGCTGGGTAGGGAGAGTGTGTTAGGGAGAGGGGAGTAAAGTGGAGAGGCTTCAGAGAGAGAGAAACAGAGATAAAGAGATAGAAAGAGGCAAAGGAAAATATGAATATGAAATGCGCTCACACACACACACACACACACACACACACACACACACACACACACACACACACACACACACACACACACACACACACACACACACACACACACACACACACACACACACACACACTAACGCAATTATGAACTGGCAATGTAATTTGAGACAGAGATGATTATGAAGGGAACGGAAACTGAAAGAAAAGGAAATAAAGAAAAAAGGAAAGAAAGAAAAAGATAGAAAAGAATTAAATGAAGAAAAAAATAAACAATTGGGAAGACAGAGAAAATATATAAAGAGCACGACGCTACAGAGACAGACACAGACTGACGAAAAGTAAAGCAGACAGACAAAAGAAGAACAAACACACAGACGCAGATAGACAAACATAAACTAAAAGACAAACAAATCGATATGACGGGAAGACAAACGGCCAGGCACACAGACAGGCCAGCACTCCGCGACACCTGGCCCGCCACCTATCCTCCACCTGTACGGCGCTCAACTGCAGCCACTAACGAGCTGGCGGCCAGGTAACGCGACTCACCTGAGCTTCATGTTTATTACTGCCGCAACAAACCGCGTCTCCTTCAATCCTAGTATACGTCTGGCAATGGCCCGTGATAGTGGACTGGTTGTGACGGTGGATTGGTTGGTAATGGTTGATTGGTTCACTGATAGGCAGGTGTGCAGGGTTGATCGGATAGACAGGTGTGTATAGCTAGGTGGACAGGCAGGTGTACACAGGTGGATGTGTGGATCAAAACGATGCATTGGATGGTTACAAGTTGGACGTTTTAGTAGAGATAGATATTTCTTTTCATATCAGAATTTAACGACGCGATTGTGATCAGCTAATGGTGTGTGTGTGTGTGTGTGTGTGTGTGTGTGTGTGTGTGTGTGTGTGTGTGTGTGCGCGCGTGTAATCGGTCATAACCCAGAAATATAAAAGTTTATAAGTGTGTGTGTGCGTGTGTGTGTGTGTGCGTGTGTGTGTGTACATCAAACACACACAGTTTCCATCGTAATAATGAAGTAGTAATCGTTTCTATGATAACTTCCGGTTCTCCCTCAAAAATATGGACAAAAATCATAACTTGTGACAAAACGTGAAGTATTCCGTAATTTTCCTTTCTCCGTATTTACACAAGAACATTAATCGTCTTTCGCCGCCAGATGTTTCCTCGGCAGGAAATCAGCGAAATTAAAGTCAAACGAAAATAAAGTGAAAGAGGAGAATTGATTGATAGGAGAGACAAGAAATACTTTTCCACTTTTTTCCTTCTTTCTTTTCTTCTTTCTTGTTCTGTCCTTTTTCACATGCTTTTTCTCTCTTCCTATTCATCTTTTTCTCATTCATCTACATCCTTTTTTTCCTTTCTTCCCTCCCTTCCTCCTCAAGCCTCAGTCGTATCCAAACACAATTCTTACCTAATTTTCCTTCGTCCTTTCCTTCTTTTCTTCCTCCGTGCACTTACCTTTTCACCTTTCTTTCCCCTCTTTATCCATCTCACCCTTTGTCCCTCAGCAGCGTCCCCTTCTTTCATAATTCCCTTTTTTCCATCCGCCACATAACTCTCTCTCCCCGCTATTTTCTTTCTTTTCTCTTTATTCATTCCTTCTCATTCTTCTGCTTCTCCCTACTCTTCTTTTTACTCTATTTCCTCATTTTTTGTGGGAGCTTCGTGGTGCAGTGGTTAGCACAATCGGCTCACAACCAAGAGAGCCCGGGTTCGATTCCCGGGCGGAGTGGAATAATTTGGGCGGCTTTTCCGATACCCTACGCCCCTGTCCACCCAGCAATGAATGGGTAGCAGGTATCAATCGGGGGTTGTGTCCCGTCTCCTGGGATCTGTTCCCTTCTCCTATAATTCCTTCCCTTTCTGTCTCTCTGTTGCATATGACCACAGATGTTGCGCCGACTAAACGAAACTTTCCAACTTTTCCTCCTTTTCTTTCTTCCTATTCTGGTGTTCTTTCCTTTGTATTTCCTTCTTCCTATTCTGGTGTATTTCTCTCCACTCTTGTTCTCTCCCTCTGTTTAATCCTTTATATTCCTCCACCCAGTACTCACCTCCCTTTCTCCTCTCTCCTTTCCCTCTCTTTCACTTCCTTTTCATCAAGCCAGCCTCGTGGTGATCCTTTGAGGCCTTAATGAGGCATCCCACACGCCATTATTATTATTATTATTATTATTATTATTATTATTATTATTATTATTATTATTATTATTATTATTATTATTATTATTATTATTATTACGATGCTTTGTTCCTTGCAGCTTCGTGTTTCCGTATCCACGTCTCCTTTCCACGTTTTCTTTGTCCATCATTCTCCGGGGCTCCGCACATTAAGAGGGCACTGCCTCGGAATGGATACCCGGCCGCTGTTTAATCTCCGTCTCAAGTTCTGTCCTATTACATGCTCGCGTCCGTTTGGTGTAATCTGTATAATGATACACTTGCCGAGGCCCGGTGCATCATATATGCTGTTCCGGGCGGAGTGGAGAGTGGAAGAGAGAGAGAGAGAGAGAGAGAGAGAGAGAGAGAGAGAACAAACAATGATAAAAGAGAAAGAAATGAAAGAAATTAAATGAATAAGGAAGTTAAATGGAATATTACATGGTTTATTTTTAAATAAACTTTTATAATGAGAAAAGAGAAGGGATAAAGAGAAGAAATTGATGATATAAACAAGATTAAGAAAAAAGGAAGAATAAAAACGGAGCTAAATAATGAAAGCAAGGATGAAATAGCAGGAGAGGAAAAGAATAACAGAGCAGAGCTAAAGATAAAAGTGTGAAATAAAGAGAGAGAGAGAGAGAGAGACGCACGCGCAAGCACACACACACACACACACACACACACACACACACACACACACACACACACACACACACACACATTATTATTTAAGTATGTGCCTGCAATTCTCTCCTCGTTTCTTCGTTTTCTCACAGTAACATTAAATCATTTACAACGGGAGTTTTCTAAGGTTATCCATTGAATCCGAATGAAGGACAAAAGCAATCAAGTTCCAAATTCTTACTTCCCTAATAAGAGATGGTCTTTACTTTTTTTATTATTTACTATTGTTTATCTATTCTCAACCTGCCTCAGCTGCTTAACATGTATTGATTTACTTTACTTATTACTTATAACTTTTTATTTGCTATTTCCATATATTTTAAACTTTCTCGTCCTATTTGAATTCCACATCTTTCCTTTCTAATTCCTCTTTTCTTTACTATATAACTCCACCTTACTAATACTGAAGACTTCTCATTTATTTCAGTCTCAATCCACGTCAGCCTCTAATCTGTTTCTCGTCTGATTTAAAATCCACAACTATATCACTTCTAATTCCTGTCTTTTTTACTTACCTGCACCTTAATATTACTGAAAGGGAGAATTGCTGTGTTGCGCGTGGCCACTAGCCCGTACCAGTGTTTCATAGGCAGCTCGTAAGGAGTCTGGCATTATGATATTGTTGCAGCTGGTGTCGAGGGAACGGCCGAGGGAGGGAGAACTCGTAGCATGGGCGTAAGCTTGTTAAACCGCTTAGACCGCCCTCCAGAAGCTTTGCTTTGTGACGTAAGGCGCTGAGCTTTGTTTTCCTGTCTAACTTACTCTTCCTATTTACTTTCCACTCTCATAACAGTATCCTCTTTGTCTCTTTCAACCATCCCATTCCCTTTCCTATTCTGTTTATATTGTATTGTATTTGTGCTTACACAAGACTTCCTTCAAGTAATCCATTATATCTACTCCCTCTACCTCCCTCCCGTTTACCTTTCTTTCCATCTCGTCTGTCCGAAACTTTCTCCGTCTTTTTCTTCTGTTTTACCTACTTAATTAAATGTCTTCCTCTCTTTCTACCTCTTTCTTTGTGTCTCTGTGTCTCATATGTTTTTTCCAGCTATCTACCTACCGTCACTGTTCTCACTCTCTGTTTACCTGTCTTTCTTTCTCTCCTTTCTCTCTACCTTCCTACCAATATCAATCACTTTCTACAGCCACCCCTCTTTATCTCTTCCTTCCTTTATTTCTCTTCCTCTTCCTCTCGATCTTGATACGAATATCCCTCGCTCTCTCCCTCCACCTACCCCTCTTCCTCTCCCTTTTCCCTCCTCTCACCTACTTATACGTACATCTTCCTTCCTCTCCACCTGCCTGCCTAAAGTCACTCCCTCCCTATCTCCCTTTTCCCTCCGCGCCCCTTCTCCCACTTTCTCTTTACGGTCCGCGCCTCCCGTTTTCCACTCGATAGAATGGCGGGGGGTCTTGGATATTTATGGCCGTCCACTAAACCATTTGTTGGAGTAGTTTTTTCAGTGTGTTGTTTTCTTTGATGAATGTTCGATTTAAGCTTTTTTTTGGGGGGGTGTATTTGGGGAAAGCTGTTTTCTAATGTTTATTGTCTAACTGAACTATTATAACTTGTTTTTTTATTTGTGTTCAATAACCTTTCTTTGCTAATAACTTCCATTTGTGTTTCTTCTATTATGTCTCTTAACCTCGTCTGGTTGATGCTTTTTCTCGTATCTTTTGTCTTCCACTAAACTGTTTTCATTAGTTGTTTTTCTTTTTTTCTGAATTACTGTCTCTAGTGGATTTTGTTTTATCACTTTGTATCACTGTGTTTGACTTTTTTCTTCAATGTTAACATTTTCTGTTGTTTATTGTTCGGTGGATGCAAGGTTAGTTTTTCTTTGTTTTCTATTTTGCTTTTTTTGTGGTAATGGGGGAGGGGGGGGATCTTGCATTAGGTGTCCGGTGAATCCAATTAGATTTTTTTTTTTTTTTGTCATTCAAACATTGTCACATTTTTTTCCTTCCTGAGCAATTTCTCATTCGTTTCTTTTTGTTTTTAGGGGTGAAGGTGCGCTCCTGTTTTTCTTTTATTCTTTTTGTCTGAACCCTGTTTTTTTTTGCCATGATGTTGCTGTGACATTGTTTTGTTTTCTTTCTCTGCATTTTTTTTTATGTTGGGGGAAGGAAGGCGAAGGTTTGCACGTGTTTCATCTTTGTATTTACTTCTCGTATTAACTTTTTCTCTCCTCTTATATGAGTGTTATGACGTTTTCATTTCGTTGTAATTGTATTATTTGCAGAGAGAGAGAGAGAGAGAGATATGCAGACTCAGCAGACAGGCGGACAGACAGGCAAATGCAGATAGATAGACAGACAGACAGACAGACAGACAAAGGCAAACACACATAGACAGACAGACAGGCAGGCAGACAGACACGCTGACAGATAAGCCGAAAAAATCGGGAGATACATAAACAAGCTTCATATAGACAAACACAAACAGTAATTCAGACAAACAGACTGGACGACTGACTGACTGACCGACGGACTGCTTGACTAACAAACAAAGCAGCGAACAGACCCGAAAAGGTTTTAAAACGAGGCAGAAAAAAATAGAGCAAATTGAAAGGTACGTGAAAGGAAAGTGATGAGCGCAAGATGAATACGAAAGTGAAACACACACACACACACACACACACACGCACACACACACACACACACACACACACACACACACACACACAGTAACGGATAAAAAAAAGGAAGTGCAAGTGATACAGAAAAATGGGTCTGGCTTTCCTTCCTTATTTCCTTTCTTCCTTTCCTCCTTCCTCCCTTCACGCCCCATGTTTCCTTCCTTCCTTCATTCCTTCCAGTGTCAAGAGGAAATATATAACTCGAGGTACAAATCTACTATGACGTAAACGCCTCACACTTCCTCTGTACACTCTCTCTCTCTCTCTCTCTCTCTCTCTCTCTCTCTCTCTCTCTCTCTCTCTCTCTCTCTCTCTCTCTCTCTCTCTCTCTCTCTCTCTCTCTCACTTCGGTTATGTGTCCATATTTTTATTTCTTTCCTTAATCTCTTTACATACTTCCCTTGTTCTTTCTCACTTTCTCCTTATTTCTCATTCTTCCCACTGTGTCTTTTCTCTTTCTTTTTCTTCTCACTTTTTTATTCGTTTCCATTTTTTCTGATTTTGTTTTTCTTGGCAACCTTTTTCTATTTTTTCTTCCACTACAATCACGACCACGATTTTTTGCTTTGTTTTTCCTCCCATTTTCTGCAACACTTCCACCTCCATTACTTCGCTTTCTCTCTTGCCTTGGCATTCTGTCTGTCTCTTATTTATATATATTTTGTTTGTTTTTATTTTTCGCTTTGTTTCTCTTCTTGTGTCTCCATTTATCTTTGTCTCTTCTCTCCTTTCTCTTCTTTATAAATCGTTCCGTCCTCTTGTCTCTTCAACAGTTCGTAATTTATCTTCCGGCAGACTCTTTATCTCCTTGTTTCCTTTTCTTCTTTCTTTGCTTCTCTTTGTCTTCTTGCCTTTTATTTCTCCTTCTTTAAATTTGCTTACTTCCTCTTTGCCTTTCTATTCCTCTCTTACATTTTTGTTATTCTCCTTTTATATTTTTTTTATTTCCTTTATTGATACTTTTCCTTTACTTTGGTGAGTTTGCTATTTTTGTTTTGTTCTTTTCTATGTCCTTTTTTATTCTTTTTTTTATCGTTTTGCTTTCTCTTATAATCTCCCTTTTTTTCCTCCATATCTCCTTGCCGCCATATCTTTTCCATCCATCCTTTCCTGTTTTCCTTCTCACATTTTCTTTCGTCCTACTCCACTACTCATCATCCTTTCCATCTTTTCCTTCCATAATCCTTCCCTTTATTTTGTTCTGTTTTCAATTTCATTTTCAGTCCTCTCCTACCTCCTGCCCGCTACCTTTCCCTCACCTCTCTATCTCCCCTTTCTTCTCCCTCTATAATTCCTTCTAACTTTCCCTCTCCCTTCTCTCCTCCTCTTCCTCTTTTTCTCCATATATACCTTTCCCTCCCCGTCTTCCTCTTCCTCACACTCCATCCCCTTACTTTCTCCCTCCCCATCACCCACTCTTTCTGTCTCCACCTCTCCCCTTCCTCGCTCCTGCTCTCTCCTCCTCCCCATCTCAACACACTCTCCCTCCATTCCTCCCCCTCCCTTCCCCTCTCTCTTATTACTCGCACACTCCATCCTCTTCCTCCTCTACTCTTCCTCCGCATCTTTTATTCTTTCTTCTTTCGCATCACTCCCTTGCTTCTCCTTTTGATCTCTCTTCCTCCACATGTTCAACACTTCCTGCCTCACCCTTTCCACCTCACCCCTTCCCTCTGCCCTTCCTCTTCCTCCTTCTCCTCTCCCTCTCATCTCTTTCCGCATCTTTTACTCTTTCTACTTCCGCATCACTCTTTTACTCCACCTCCTTGCTCTCTTTTCCTCTTCGTCTTCAACACTTTATGCATCACCCTCTTCCGCTTTCTCTTCCTCCCCCTTCCTCCCCCCATCCCCTTCCTCCTCCCTCCACCTTCCTCCCTTCCCCTTCTTCCTCCCTCCCCCTTCCTTCTCCCTCAACCCCCACCACCATCTCCCTGCATGAATGGCTAGGCAAGAGGATGATATTTCGGTTTCAGTGCAGGCCGCGGCCCGAGCCAGACGCCAAGTGCTGTAAGTCGACGTTTGGGCTGCCATTACTGTTGCCTTTCTGCAGATCAAGGCTTTGGGAAGGAAAAAATATACATGTGTGATCTTTTGCATATGGAGTACCCCGCCCTCTCACTGACCGAAAGAAGAAAGATTGAAATGTGTGTGTATGTGTCCGTTACTGTTATCTCTTCCTCCATCTCTTCCACCATTCATTTCCTTAGAAAAAAAAAATCACGTATGTGACTCTTTGTATGTGTAGCACCCAACCCCAACCCCCTCCCCCTCGCACTGCCCGAAAGGAGGAGTCTTGGAAAGTGTATGTATGATCGATTAAGTCATCTTTTCCTCCAGCTCTCCCAGATTAATTTCCTCATTTCCTCTACTCCGCTTCCTTTTTTTTTTCTTTTCCTTTCCCAAATTTCTTCTTTCTTTGTTCTTTATATCACCGAGTACCTGCCCCCTTCCTACACCCTGAAAGAAGGACAATAAAAAGAAAACATAGATTAGTGAATGTCTGTGTGTGGAGTGACCGTCCCAGCCACCACCCGAAAAAGAGAAGGGAAAAAGTTGGAAAATATTAAGACAAGTGCAGTTTGTAAAGTGTATGAGGATGACATGTGCCACCTTTACGTGACAGTCTTTCCCTCCCTTCAAACAGACTTCTGAAAACTGGGGAGTGTTGGAGAGCAAAGAAGACAAGGAGAAACAGAAGGGAAAAGCATGGAGCGTGTAATATATGAGGAGAGAGACGACTGAGAGGGAACAAGAAAAAAAAAATATATATATATATATATATATATATATATATATATATATATAAAATATATATATATATATATATATATATATATAAAAGGTAAAGGGCAAATAAGAGAGAGCACAAGACGAAGGGAGGATGGAGGGAAGGGGAAGGGAAATTGACTGTGAATAAAGGGAGACGAGGAAGGGTTAGGGAAGTGACAAGGGGAGGGAGGAAGGGAATGTGGGGTGGAGGGGCAATTGTGGCGTCAGATATAGGAGAGGGAGGATGGATGGGGCGATGGGGAGTACATGAACATCAGGCGACTGTGATTTGTGGTGATGGGGAGATGGGAATGGGAGAGGCGGGGCGAGGGGGAGTTGAAAATAGGGGAATGGGAAGAGGTAGGAAAGTAGGGCAATGATGGGAGGTGATGAAGGGAGAGATAAGAGGGAAGGGAGAGAGAGAAAAGAGATAACGGAGGAGAGTATAAGAGAGAGGGGTAAGGGTAAGGGGGAAAGGGAAGGAAAGAGGGGACTGGGGGAGAGGGAGACGTGTGGTAGGGGGAAGAATTGTGTAGGAGAAGAGGAAGAGAGGGAAGGGGTAAGAGGGGAAGGTGTGGTGGGGGATGGGAAGGGAGGAGGGGGCAGGCGATGTGGAGAGAGGGGATGAGGGGGGATCAGCTCCCTCCAAACAGTGAAATACGGTCACGGCATTACAAGCGTGACGGCAGAAGCGGCGATAGCGGTGAATGAGTGTGTGTGTGTGTGTGTGTGTGTGTGTGTGTGTGTAGGTTTATATGTATGAGTATGTGTGTTGACAGCAGAATGTGGGTTTATGTATACATATCTGTGATTGTATGTGTACCTGTGTGTGTGTGTGTGTGTGTGTAAGTGTGTGTGTGTGTGTGTGTGTGTGTGTGTGTGTGTGTGTGTGTGTGAGAGAGAGAGAGAGAGAGAGAGAGAGAGAGAGAGAGAGAGAGAGAGAGATTTACATAGAAAATCAGACCACACAGACCCCATGGTCCAGACTTGGTGGTCTGTCCTTAAACCTAAGTGATTTTACATTAATCAGAAGACTCCAAAACGTTGCATTTCTACTCTAGTTGATATTAAGTTGAAGGAACTGACGGTCGAGCTTATTTTTGAAGGAGTCAGTCGTGTTACACTGGACCACTGATGGTGGGAGCTTATTCCATTCTCGTACTACAACGTTGGTGAAGAAAAATTTGGTGCAGTCTGAATTTACTTGTCTACATCTGAGTTTTACGCCATTGTTCCTCGTGCGCAAAGTGTCATCGATCATAAACAATGTTGATCTGTCTACATTCGTGAAACCATTAAGTATTTTAAAACATTCGATCAGTTTTCCTCGGAGGCGACGTTTCTCAAGAGAGAACATGTTAAGGGTAGAAAGCCTTTCTTCGTAGGATTTGTTGCGCAAGGAAGGGATCATTGTCGTTGTCCGACGTTGAACACCTTCTAATTTAGCAATATCCTTTGCATGGTGGGGAGACCAAAACTGTACCGCATATTCCAAGTGGGGTCTGACTAAACTGTTGTAGAGCGGGAGTATTACATCTTTATTCTTAAATAAAAAGTTTCTTTTAATGAAGCCCAACATTCTGTTCGCTTTATTTGCTGCATCGATGCATTGCTGTGAGAATTTGAGGTTTGACGCGATTTTGACCCCCAAGTCCTTGACGCATTGAACGCTTTTGAGTTTAACGCCGCGCATTTCGTAATCGAACTTCTTATTCCTCGTTCCAACTTGAAGGACCTGGCACTTGTCTACGTTAAAGGGCATCTCCCATCTATCCGACCAAGCTGAAATTTTGTGCAAATCCTCTTGGAGGCTTTGCCTGTCTTCGTCAGTGAGAACCGAGTTACCAATCTTTGTGTCGTCTGCAAATTTACTAATGCGGTTATTGAGTCCAACATCCACGTCGTTGATGTAAATAATGAAGAGCACTGGGCCAAGAACCGAGCCCTGAGGGACGCCACTAGTGACAGGCGCCCACTCTGAGTTAAATCCGTCAATCACTACTCTTTGTTGTCTGTTGCTCAACCAATTCGCGATCCATTGGTTTACTTGACCGTCAATACCTATTTGCTTTAATTTGTAAAGTAATTTATGATGCGGGACTTTATCAAACGCTTTCTGGAAATCAAGATAGACTACGTCCAGTGATTTGGTTACGTCATAAACAGTGAAGAGGTCGTTATAAAAGGTTAATAGATTTGATAGGCAGGATCTTTTGTTTCTGAAGCCATGTTGTGAGTCCCCAATTAATGAGTGGCTTTCAAGGTAACTCACAATTTTGTCTCTAATTATGCCCTCAAGTAGCTTACCTACAACCGAAGTTAGACTAATGGGCCTGTAATTACCTGGTACTGTTTTGTCTCCTTTCTTAAAAATCGGTGTCACGTTAGCCTTTTTCCAATCTGAAGGGACGATGCCTTGTCGCAAGGACATATTGAATACGGTTGTGAGGGAGGAGAGTATTTCGCTCTTTGTTTCTTTCAGCAGAGTTGGATATACTTTATCAGGTCTAGGACTTTTATTTGTTTTAAGTGATTTGAGGGCTTTAAGGACTTCATCGGGTTTTATTTCAAAGTTAGACGATGCATGCTCGGGATTTACATTAGTACTGGTGGTGGTGGTGGTGGTGGGAGGACTGTTATTATTAAACACCGAGGAAAAGTAATTGTTTAATAGGTTTGCAACGTGTTGGCTGTCAGTCACTAGTGCACCGTCGCTGTTTGCTAAAGGTCCAATTCCACTTCTGATCGCCTTTCTGTTGTTTATGTAACTGACGAAGGATTTCGGATTATTTTTACAGTTGGCTGCAATATCTTCTTCATATCTACGCTTTGCCTGACGCACTAATCTGTTTACTCTTCGCCTGGCATCATTGTAAAGTCTAATGTTTTCGGGCGTGCTTTGCTCTTTCTTTAACCTGTAAGACAATTTTCTCTCCTTGACTGAGTGTTTAATTTCGCTATTAAACCAAGGTGGACTTTATTAGTTAATTCGCTTCTCGCACAAGGGACAAATGTGTCCTGCTGAGTGAGTAAGATTTTTTAAAGTTTAGCCAGGCGTCCTCTACATTGCCGTCATCTGATAGTTGCATATCTATTAGTTTTCGTCGGATTTCTACGAAGTTGGCTCTTTTGAAATTGGGCACCTTTACTTCATTTTCAGTCACCGATGTTTGAGCTCTAATGTCAACGCGCACTAGTTTATGATCGCAGGAACCGAGGTGTTCTCCTACCGTGACATTACTGACTAGGTTATCTTGGGTCGCTATAACAAGGTCAAGTATGTTATTTTGTCGAGTTGGTTCAGAAACCATTTGGCTTAGATAATTTTCCTCTAGAAATTCGATCATTCTATGGGACTCACCTTCTGTACCCGACAGTGTCGCCCAGTCGATATGGGGGAGGTTAAAGTCTACTAGTATCAGTGAGTCGCTGTTATTAAGTGACTGCCTTAAGACGCTGTACATTTCAAGATCGGCATCGAGTGATTGCCCCGGAGAGAGAGAGAGAGAGGTGCAAATCGGGGCGGTCGCTGCTGGAGCCCAAGGCCTAATCTGGTGTGCGGGGAGGGCGGTGAGGACAGGGGCGAGGCCAGCTACTCCGGGCCTTCCGTGCCGGGTCAGGAGAGGTCAGAGCACCCTGCCGCGCCTCCCGTCCCCGTGTTGCCCCGGCCCTGCCCGACACACCCTTCCCGCCATAACGTTCTGCCTTGTTTTGGCACAGACTGAGAGTTGGACGGAACATTAGAACTATTTAGGACCCTATCAGCGCCTTTTTCTTTTGTCCGTTTTTTTTTCTTCCGATTCCACATGTCCTTCGTCACCAGGAAATGGGATTGGGTCTTGTTTTCATTTTTTTCTTAATGCTTCGTCGTTTTTATTTTTTTATTTTAATTTTTTTGTTTTTTTGTTTTTTGTTTTTTGTTTTGTTTTGTTTTTACTCGGCACGTCATAGTATTGCAACAAAAATGGAATGCTGAGGGATTAGGTCGTCTTCCTTTAGGGTGTCTGAGGTCGTCTTCCTTTAGGGGTGTCTGTGTTTTGTGTGATTAGGAGAAGCAAGACAGAGACAGAGACACGCCAGTCCTCGTCGACAGACCGATTTGGTCGGCTAGGCTGACGTCAGCCGATGGAGTCGGCCTGTCGGCACTTTCCCCTTCCTTTCGTGAGCCTGTGGCCCCACCTCGGAGGGACGTACGCGCTTGACCCCGACGGGCTCTATTATATAGCCCGTGTCCCCTACCTTGAAGTGGGAATAAATATCTAAAGAAAAAAAAAACGAGGAGGAGGAGGAGGAGGAGGAGGAGGCATATGAAAATGAGTGAGTGTTGGTGGGAATGGACTGTTTTGCTGATCATTTTGAATGTCATTTTTGTTGCCTTTATCATCACTTCTCAAATCTGACCGAAAAGTAAACCAAAGAAGGGCATTGCGCCTTACTTGCTGTTTGTTTGAGGAAGAACAGCATGTTTGTTTGTTTTTTTGTTTTGTTTTGGTGTTGAGTGCTACCCCAAAGAAAAAAACCCACTAATAGCCTTTCCGAAGAAAGAAGTTTTTTTTTTTTTTAGAAGAGAATGTGTCCAACCATTCTCTCCTTTTCCATTCCACATCTTCTTTTCTCACTTCTTTATCTATATTTTCTTTTATATATCCAGTATCTTTAAATGTAGCACTTATTAAATACTGTTACATCTATTTTACTGATATACTTTCCTTTCTTATTATTTATTTTACTTATAAATATTTTTCATTCATTGTGTGTTCCGTGATGCTGTGATATAATTCTATTAGTTTATTTTTCTTTTTTTGTGTTGTATATTAAGGAAGTATGTTGTGTTGTTCATGTAAGGCTGACCATTTTTTTGTTAGTTTTGAGATTATCGAAAATTTTTGTATTGGAAAATTATGTAGTGAGGAAAATGTGTTTATTCTCATCATGGGATGTGTGTGTGTGTGTGTGTGTGTGTGTGTGTGTGTGTGTGTGTGTGTGTGTGTGTGTGTGTGTGTGTGTGTGTGTGTGACAGTGGACATTTCACGCGCGTGAACAATTTGAAGAATGAAATGATAATATGAGTGAAGGTGAACGAAAGAAAAGATGAAGTAAAGAATGATGGGCTTATATAGAGAGAATAAAGGTGCATGACAAGATTGAAGATAAAAAGTTGTATTGTGCCCTGGCTAGGTCTAATATTTTTTTTTTATTTGGCGGTAAATAACAATCGTTGTTCAATAACGTAGAAAAATAAATAGAATAAATCGTTAAGTGTATTATTCGGAAGGAGAAGGCACTTCGTGCCGAGGTAAAAAATATAAGCGTGGTTCAGTTTAAGAAGAAAAAAATTTAGAAGAAAACCTTAAGTGTAGTATGCAGAATGGGAATGAAGTGGAAATTTTTCTGAATTATTCTAACCTGAAGTTTTCGTTCGTAATGGACAGGACGAAGAGCACGAGGAAGAATATTATCAATGAAATTCTTTCCGCCTTAATGGACGAAGGTTAACGGCGGCAGGGTTAGCGGGTTGGCCGCCGGCAACTGTTGATGAGTCGTCTTGAAGATGTCGTTCGTTGTTCGCTCCTGTCCATTGTTTTGTGTGTGGATTTGTAACATTCCTTTTCCATGCCACATCCTCTTCTCTCACTCCTCTCTATATATTTCTTTCTTTTGCTTTTATCGCACTCTCCTGTTAGTCTTCATTTTCAGACTCCCTGTAACGTTTCTATTTTTTCTTATTAATAAGTAAGTAACTTTCTTTTCACCTCGCCGTTGGTCTTGCCGGGTTCACGTTTTTATCTTTTATTTCTTCAGTATCCGTCTACACCTCTGCCCAACCTTCTCACCTGCTATTTTCTTGATCTCTAATTCTTTTCTTTGTTTTCTTTCGTCATCTCATAATATTTTTTTTTTGCAATTTCCCCTTTCAAAAATTTTTAAAGATTATTTCCTTCGCCTTTATTAATTTTTCTTATCCTTCATTATATTTTTATATATAGTTCTCTCGTCTTTTCTTCATATAATCTGCTTCTTTCCTTTTTTAAACCTTTCTCTTAATATTTTTTTTTTTTTACTTTACCTCTATTTCCCTTCACTACCTTTTTTTTCCCCTGCTATCACATCCAGCATTTAACAATAACTTTTTTTTTTTTTCTCCCAAAGCTCGTCTTTTTTTTCCTTTTCCTGACCTATTAAAGATTTAAGCACCTTTAGTTCCCATCACTTCCTGCCTCTCTTACTTAACACCGTCCCTGGATCTAGTTCTTCTTTGTATATTCCTTCCTCTTTCTCCTACTTTCACTGTATACTCTCTTTATATCTTAACTGGCCACTCCTCCCTGCCCGCCCATCCTGCCCGCCATCATTCCCAGTACTCTCTCATGTCTCCCCCACTCTCTCCCCTCCTCCACCACCTTAATCTCCCCTCCCTCCTCCTGTTCTCTTTTCCCTTTCATCCCCTACCTTCCCCTCTTCTTCTCTCTTATACTCCAGCACAACAAACTCATCAACTCGATTTTCTGAGGTCCAAACCGATCCTTCACAAGGGTACAGCAAGGTAAAGAACCCCTAACCCCCCCCAACCCCCCCCCAAAAAAAAAAAGGACAACCGTAGCCTAAAGTTTGGATGCGTTTCCCCTTCGGCAAACCCCATGACCCGTTTCTCGTGTGTCGAGAGAAAACTTGAAAAACTTGCCGGTCAGTCTATCACGAGTCGGTAAAATTTTGCGCCATCGTGCGACTGTCGAGGTATCCCCCCCCAATTACCACTTAAATGGAAAATATAGTAGAATTGAAAGGGAAGTGATTAAATAGGTGTAAATATTTAAATACAAAAAGTAAATAAATAAATACAGTAAATATGTAAATAAATAAATTACAAGTGAGTAGGTCGTGTGCTGAAGAAAGTAATAGGGGCACCTAACATCACCATAGCCGATCCAGGATTCAGGACGTTTCCTAAGGCAGAGGAGGTAGTGTTATAATTGTATTTCCTAAAGAATCCTTATAACCAAAAACTAGCTAAAATTATGAGTATTCTTTTCTTGAACACAACATCGAATAAACAACAGAACAATAATATGAAAATACGTATAGCCACCGTTGCCAGATTGTCGTACTCGGAGCATAGTATTTACCTGTTTCTGACACCTAACTATTGCCAAGAAACATCAGAATCTAACTCTTTTAACGATAACTAAATTAGTTTCGTTATTGGAGCCCAGAAGACAGTTTTGGGGCAGGAAGTCGGGAAATATAATCGGCTGAGTACGACAATCTGGCACCGTTGAGGCTGTAGCTCCTTGGCCAGAGGCAGCGCGCACGCTTTTTTGAGGGTGTCAGAAACCAAAAATAGCATATTTTTACTGTGCAAAGCAGGTGATGTCACTTATTGTGACTCCGTGAGCTTTCATATTTATCTATTTGTATATATTTCATGGTGACAAAACTTAAATTACTAGTTTCATGTTTACTAGTGACACGAATTTGTGACTGTTTTTCACAATAGAATTTCACTCTAACAAGTGAATCAGACCCCACAGAATTATTACCAGTGTGTGTATGAATGAATACAAAGATAAGCACATACTTTGATTTAACTCTAGTATGTCTCGTGGATCATCAATAAATAAAAACAAATTATCCGGATAGGCCACTCTTTATCCCGTTACCTTCAATGGCCCCCCAAAACAGTCCCTGCGCCAAGTTTGTACCCCACATTTTGGTTATGTTAGGTGCGCCTATTCAACAATCTCCTCACACTCGCCTTCCCGGCACAGCACACAGCCATCGCCTCGCCGCTCATCCCTGCCGTACAGTGAGCGAGTCAAGGAGGAAGGGATTCAGCGCTAAGAAGATTACTGAGGAGGTTTTCCGAGATCGCGTTACCCATATCTTCTCTCGTTAATGTTAAATGTAGGTTTGTAGTGTGCGTACGTAGCGATTAGTGAATAAAAAAAGCTTTTGGTGTAAGTACAGCATATCCAATTGTGTTTTTAGTGAGTCTTCCTTGTTTCATTCTTTTACTATGACAGATACGGGTCAAAATTATTTTTTTAAAAATTTGCAAGTGAAAGAAAATGTTATGTAGAAATAGTTGAAAGAAGCCTGCAAAAATAAAGCGATTTTTTTATATGAATAATTACAGTAACTTCTTTAGATGGCAATATTTCGAAAAAAATAAAAATGTAAGGGAACAATAGTACGTGGTTGGAAATAAATAATAATAACCAAGAAGAAAGAATCCGTAGAGTTAGCGGCGCATCGGAAACAGCATGACAAGAACCGGCCAGAACCGGAACTATCAGGGAGTTCCGGCCGGAACCGGAACTAGAAAATTTGTTATACAAAAAATATCGTGTGCGGTTACTCTTCTAAACTAACACGATCGTCATAATAAAGAATCTCGTGTGCGTCACCGTTCTGAACTCACAGGATCATTATAATACAGAGCCTCTCGTGTGTATGAACTCCCCCCTCCCTCTAACTGTCCATCCCCCTCCCACCTCCCATCGGGTAATCATTAATGACTTCAGTTATGAGCAGGAGGAGGAGGAGGAGGAGGAAGCGTGAGAATGAGTGAGAGTAAGAGTAAGAGTAGGAGTAAGGGAAAGGGAAAGGGAAGGGGAATGAGATGAGGAGGTGGAAGGGTAGGGATGCGGAAATATAGTGAAAGGGAGAGCGAGAAAAAAGGAGGAAGGGGAAGCGGAGGAAAAGTAAAAGTTGAAGAGGGGAAGGAGGTGATCTAGGAGGAAAATAACGTGGGGAGAGAGGAAGCAGAGGTAAAGGAAGAAGGAATTGAAACGGAGGAGGAAAATGAAGAGGAGTAGAAATAAAAGGAAGGAAATAGAGAGAAGAAATAGAAGAGATAATAGGAAGAGGAGGAAAAGGAAGAGGAAAATACGAGTAGAAGGATCGGGAAAGCGAGGAATAGCGAAAGTGACGAATAGTGATAGTGAGGAAGAGAGAGAGAGAGAGAGAGAGAGAGAGAGAGAGAGAGAGAGAGAGAGAGAGAGAGAGAGAGAGAGAGAGAGAGAGAGAGAGAGAGAGAGAGAGAGAGAGAGAGAGAGAGAGAGAGAGAGAGAGATCAAAATCGAATCACGTCATCATCATGATAAGATCGTTCAACACCTGGCCATCCGTGACTCCTAATGGCTAGGTGTGACGTGACGGGCAGGTGCAGGTTCTTGGACAGGTGAAGGGCCGGTTCACCTTTTTAATAACCTAACATCACATGGAGCTAATAGACACAGGAAGGATGGGAGTGGAGTGGGGATGGGGGGCACCGTAAAGGTGTAAAGGTCTAAAGGATGGGCCAATGAGCGTTAATGAGAGTTGATCTGCAGGTGATTAGTGCAGGTGGAACAGCCGGCACACCATGATGTAATTAATAGCCGAATGTCACCTGGATTTAGTGGGTGCCGTTGGTATGAGGGAGAGAAAGGAGGAATGGACGGAAATCAAGAGGACGAGGGAAGATGTAAGAAAGAGAATATGAAGAAGGAAAAGGATGGGGAGGAAGAAATACAGAAATAAAAGGGACAAAAAGGAGAAATCGGAGGACAAGTAAGATACAGGAACAGGGGAGGGAATGGAAGGAAAATAAGGACAGAAAGGAAAAGAAATATGGGAAGAGAAAAAGGCCAATGAGGTATAGGAAGAGGAGACGGAATAGGAGGAAGAGGAAGAAGAAGAAGGAAAGGAAAAGGGAAAAGGGTAAAGAGAGGAAAAGAAGGAGGAATCAATGAGTGCACCTGATGGGACACAGATGAAAAGGTTAGAGACGAAAGGAGTGGGTGGAAAGCTGTAATGGTTTAATCAATGGCGTGTATGCTGTGGGCAGTTTCATTAATGTCCAGAGTAAATGAAACACAAAATATAGATCGACATTTACCGGATTGCTGCACGCAAGGAAAAACTGTAATTGCAGTTGAAACACATGAATTGCGTTTGCCTGGAAGATAAATGGTTAAGCAGTGCGGGGCAGCGTCGATCATGATTGAAACTGACTATGAAAGACACAAATAATGTATGACAGACATTTGCTACGGAAAAATGAAAATAGTAATAACAATGATAATGATATTACCAAAAAAATAATAGTGCAACTAATATGATAATCGTAATAATGATAATGGTATTGATAGTAGTAGTAGTAGTAGTAGTAAAAGCGGTAGTTGTAGTGGGGTTAGTAGTAGTAGTAGTACGTAGTAGTAGTAAGTGATAATAATAACGATAATAATAAAAGTAACAACGATTTCCGTTGACACTCGTTTGCATAAGAGACGACAACTAGATTAAAAAAATCCAGAAACTGTGTTTCTGGAAGGAATATCTCAATATGAATGCACTCCACAAACGTTGACAAATAGTTGCAGAAATAATGCAAACTAGGAACAGATAATAATCGCACCGGACACACGCGATATTACGTTTGCATAACGGAAAAAGGAAAAAAAAATAGATTAAGCGAAATCCGGAATAATGTTACTGGATATTGTACCGAGTTGCGAAAGAACATACAGGTGCACAATATGAAATTACAAAACCAATTCAATCGGAAAATAAATAATTGCTCTCTACACACACGAAATTACGTTTGCAGAAAAGATGAGCAGACTAAGTGACGCAGAAATGAGGTTACGTGAACATATAGTTGTACACAAAGGAAATACATAAAATAAACAAACGTTTGCTAAGTTAATCAAAACGAGGCAGATAATTGTAATTGCTTTTGGAACACTAAATTTCGTTTCATGAAAGATGACGAGAAGGTTGAGCAGTAGATGAATTTATTACTTGGAAAATCTAATTACGTGCGAACAACAAACCATACACAAAACATAAGTAAACAAAATCATAATAAACGACCATCAGGGATTAATGTGTTTGTGGGCTGCACACAAACACTCACGGTGTCTGCGTGGAAGGCGACAAACAGATGAAGCAGCACCAGAATTATGTTGCTGAAAAATGTTCTTCAGAGCAAAACGTGAGCGTGGGACGCTGAACACAGATCAACAAAAGTCCGATTTATATACACACGTTGAGAAAATATTCGCGGTTGGCACAAGCAGCGGTAAAGTTTGCATGGAAGAGGATGAAGACATTATGCAGTGTCAGAATTGAAAATGTACTCAAAATAGAAAAATAATGATACTTCAACATTAGATACCGAAAAGTACCGTTGTTTCACACACCTGGACTAATATATTCCCGGGTGACACAAACAACAAAACATTTTTCGTTGAAGGTGATGAAGACATTAATCACCGTCAGAATTATTATGAGACTTGAAAATGTAACGAAATGAAGAATATATTTACCCAACTATACACAAACAAAAGCACAATTAATAGGGAAGGAATATATTGGCGGTTGCCACACACACACACACACACACACACACACACACACATGCTCACGCACGCACACACACACACACACACACACACACACACACACACACACACACACACACACACACGCTCACGCTCACGCACGCACGCACGCACACACACACACACACACACACACACACACACACACACACACACACACACACACACACACACACAGTTATATTTGCTTTCAAGGTGACAGGTGAAAAAAATAACGTAAAATGCTGAAACGCGAAAATGAACTCGTGTTGAAAGGCTCGCTGGCCCGCAGCGTGGACAGCAATAAAAATGAGAAAAAAACAATAATGGTAATGCAATCTTTGATCAACGCGAGTGTTTGGTGCCTCGAGAGCGTTACCGACGCTTTTTTTTATTTTTTACAACAAAGGAGGCAGCTCAAGGACACAGAAAAAAAAAACAATAATAAAAAAGCCCGCTAATCGCTGCTCCCATAAAAGAACCAGAAGAGGTGGCCAAAAGCAAGGTCAAATTCGGGAGGAGAAGTGTCCTGATACCCTCCTCTTGAATAAATTCAAGTCGTAGGCAGGAGGAAATACAGATGAAGGAAGATTGTTCCAGAGTTTACCAGTGTGAGGGATGAAAGAGTGAAGATGCTGGTTTACTCTTGCATAAGGGGTTTGGACAGTATAGGGATGAGCATGAGTAGAACGTCGTGTGCAGCGGGGCCGTGGTAGGGGGGGAGGCATCCAGTTAGCAAGTTCAGAAGAGCAGTCAGCGTAGAAATATCAATAGAAGATAGAAAGAGAGGCAACATCGCGGCGGAATTTAAGAGGTAGAAGACTTTCAGTAGGAGGAGGAGAGCTGATGAGACGAAGAGCCTTAGCCTCAACTCTGTCCAGAAGAGCTGTGTGGGTGGAGCACCCCCACACATGAGATGCATACTCCATACGAGGGCGGACAAGGCCCCTGTATATGGATAGCAACTACGCGGGGGAGAAGAACTGGCGGAGACGATACAGAACGCCCAACCTCGAGGAAGCTGATTTAGCGAGAGAGGCGATGTGAAGTTTCCAGTTGAGATTTTGAGTTAAGGATAGACCGAGGATGTTTAGTGTTGAAGAAGGTGACAGCTGAGTGTTGTCGAAGAATAGGGGATAGGTGTTTGAAAGATTGTGTCGAGTTGATAGGTGGAGAAATTGAGTTTTTGAGGCATTGAAGGACACAAGGTTCCTTCTGCCCCAATCGGAAATAATAGCAAGGTCTGAGGTTAAGCGTTCTGCAGCCTCCAGTCTGGAGTTGTGTACTTCCTGTTTTGATGGTCTTCTATTGAAAGAAGTTGAATAATGCAGAGTGGAGTCGTCGGCGTATGAGTGGACAGGACAGTTTTTTATGGAAAGAAGATCATTGATGAATAACAGGAAGAGAGTGGGTGATAGGACAGAGCCCTGTGGAACGCCACTGTTGATAGGTTTAGGCTTGAACGTTTTACGCTCAAAAATCATGTTATGCAACGTAAAGGCGCACGTTTAGAAAAGGTCTATAGTGATGAACTGAACGGAAGAAGAACTCATAATGGCTCTGATCTGGAACCTTTTATTTTTCTTGTCTCTTATTGAACATGTCAGCGCAGATAAACGGATAGGAGGAGTAGCTGAAGGAAGGTCAGGTCAGGTCAGATGAAATAATGAAGGTTAGGTGAGGTGAGAGAGGGGAAGGAAAGAGAAGGAAAGGGTGGAAAAGAAAGGAAGGGTAAAAAAAGTATAGGAGAGGAAAGTATAGAAAAGGGAGGGAAGAGAAAAGAGTGGAAAGAAAATTATTTGAAACGAAAGGAAAGGAAGGGAGGAGGAGAAGAGGGACGGCTAGAAAGGAGCGGAAGAGTAGAGGAAACATGGGGATTAATGGGTAGTGGGGAGGGAGGAATAGAGGAAAGATGAGGCAAAGGCTTGAGGGCATAAATATATATATATATATATATATATATATATATATATATATATATATATATATATATATATATATATATATATATATATATATATATATATATATATATATATACATACAAGCCAGACTTCTCTCCCAGCCAAGAATTATTGTTACGCCTGAACAGGAACGTGAACAGAACGTGTGCGGGAGCCTGGCAGTTGTTTGCCGGTCCCCAGCCACTGCTCCGACCTGTTGGCTGGCTTTGGCATGCATTAAGTGTGCATGTGTTTATGTGTAGGTATGTATATGTGCATATATGTTTTTAAATAAATTTGTGTTCGTTATAAATGTATGCATATTTCTGTGTATTTATATGTATGTGTGTTTATAGACTGTGTTTATTATGTGTGTTTGTATGTAATGTATTGTGTATGTTTTATTGTTTATTTACTTATTATTTGATTCATTTCGTTGTTCATTAGCTCATTAATTATTTTAATGACCTTAGTCATGTATTTAAGTATCTTGACATATTTTACATTATTTTAATTTAAAGCAACTTGATCAGTATATAGGAAAATCATGAATTAGGACTTTACACCAAGACCACAACTACTACTACAGCAATATATATATATATATATATATATATATATATATATATATATATATATATATATATATATATATATATATATATATATATATATATATATATATATATATATATATATATGCAAAAAAAAAAACGTGAATCAAGAGTTAAGGTCAAGACCCGGGCATAGCAAACGAGGCGGCGAAGTGTGCCACAGAGTCACACAGGACGAACACAGGGGCGGGACATCAGACAAAGGAGAGAACGGGCCATTGAACAATCAGGTGGACGGCGGATCGGCGGGCGGCTTGCCGGGGGATTAAAACACGCGGCCGTTCATTCGTTTGTTTGTATCGGCTCTGTGCGTTTATTGCGTTATTTACTTGTCTTGTTTTCCTGCTTTATTTACTTGTGTTCTTGATTACTTTGTTGGTGTTTGGTGACTGTTATATTTTTAGTCAATGCGTCTCTTACTTTTTAATCGTCAAGCACCTCTTTCCTTCCGTCGTCTGTATTCATATATGTACCGGCTTTGTTCGTGTTTTGAGTAATTTACTTTTCATTAGCTTGTGTCTGTTGATTTTTATGTATCCTCAGTCACTGCGTCCTTTGCTCTCATTCCATAACATTCATCTGGTCCTTCCTTTACTCCTGTGTACTTATATGCCAATCGGCTTGGTTCGTCTTTTTGCGTTTTTAATTAGTTTGCTGCCATATCCATATACCATATCAGTACGTCTCTTACCCTACTTATACATCGTCATTCGTCTGCGTCCTGCACTCGTCTGTATTTTTTATTGTCTGCGTAACGGGAGTCCTGCAAAGCTCGGGTGTGAAGGGGAGCGCCTTCCTAAACCTCGGCGCTGCCCCCTGGACAGAAAGAGTTATGCAAGTTTTCCATTCTTCGAACAATTTATCGTGTAACTGATTAGCTTATATATGCTCCCTAATATATAACTGATTTCCTCTACACTCAGTTTGTTTGTTTATTTTGTTTGAATCTTTCTTCTCCTCTTACTACTCCTGATGTGTCCTTTTATAATAACTTACTTTCCAATTTTCGTTCGCTCAGCTGTGATTGTTTGTTGAAGTGTTTGATGTAGAGGCTTTCCTCGTTAGAATGTTTCTCTTCGCCTTTCCATAATATTTTTTACTGTCATTTTACCTTTATTTTTACGATGTTACCTGTACGTGTTGACTTGCTTTAATTATTTACCTGTATCTGATTTTATCATTTTTATTGTTATTATTATTATTATTATTATTATTATTATTATTATTATTATTATTATTATTATTATTATTATTATTATTATTATTATTATTATTATTATTATTATTATTATCATTATCATTAATCAAAGGTAGGTTAGCAGGGAAGATTTATTGGTTCCCTTCCCCTTCCCATTCGCTCCCCCTCACTCCTCACCGTCCCATACCCTTCACCTCACCCTCCCATTTCCTTCTCTCTCACTCCAGTTGTTTCTCTTCACCCTCCCGCACCTTTACTTTCGTCTCTCCCTTCCTTCCTTACTATTTACCTCCATAACCACCGCCCTTCCTCCTCAAATAACTCCGTGTTTTCTTGCCTCCCCCCCTCCCCCCCCCACACACGGACAATAACATATAACCTTCCACTCTGAAAATATTACAGAAACAATTCTTAGTTATTGACCATTCTTATAACCCTCCCCTCCCCTCCCCTCCCCTCCCCTTCTCTTCCCTCTCTTCCAATCCCTTCCCCTTCCTCCTCCTCCTCCCCTCCTCTCCTCTCCCCTTACCTCCCCTTCCCATCCCCTTCCACCATCCTTATCCTTTCCCCTTTCCCATTCCACCGTTATCTCCTGCCCATTCTTCCCTCATCAAACTTTCTTTATTTTTCTCGCCCCTCCTTCTTTCTCTCCCGCCCATTTTTCCCCTCCACTCCCCTCTCCATTTTTATTTTCCCCTCCCCTCACCTTCCTCCCCTCTCTCCAGCCCATCTCTCTTCTCATCAAACTTTCCCTCCTTTTTTCTCCTCTCCATCTTCTCCCTCTCCTGCTCATCTTTCCCTCCCCTCCCCTCCCCATTCTATTCTCCCCTTCACTCCTATTTATCTTACCTTCCTTTTCTTTCTTTCCTTTCCTCTCCTTTTTTTCTTCTGTTTTTCCCCTTTACGTCTCCTGCAACTCAATTATCTCCCTTCCGCTCCCATCCCTCCCCACCCTCCTTCCCTCCTATCCTCCCTTCACCCCTACTTCCCCTCCCCCTCCCTCCATCCCTCCTTCCCCTCTCCTCCTCCTCCCCTCCAATTCCATTCCGTCTTTCCTTCTTTCCTCCTATTTAATCTCTTTCCTCCATCTCTGCGTCCTTTGTTCCCTCTTCTCCATCTTTCTCCCCCTCCTTACCCCCCTCTCCTCCTTCTTCTCGACTCAACTCAATCTCTTCACGTTGGAAAAGAGACGACTGCGGGGAGACATGATACAAGTCTTTAAGTACCTGAACAAGCTCAGCAACGTTGATCACTCCAAACTCTTCACGCTACAAACCAACCTGAGAACAAGAAACAACGGAAAAACAATTCAAGCAAAGCGATGCCATACCGACATAGGCAGGAGTTATTTCTCGAATAGGGTTGTTCGCCACTGGAACAGCCTCCCTGCAGAAGTGGTTAGCGCAGAGAGCATCAACTCCTTCAAGAAACGCATTGCTCGCCACTTTGCTGCAACGGGAGTGAACTGAACATATCCAAGAGTAGGTGCACAAGTGCTTTAATCCTTCCCTGCAAGCCACTCCTATGGCAAACGGATTGATTAAATCACTGAACGCAGGCAGCCTAGCAATGAGCCAACAGGCTTTCTGCCGCCTGCTAGTCCATGTTTCCATGTTTCCTCCTCCTCCTCCTCGTTCTCCTTCTTTTCCTTTATCTCTTTCGGTATAAATGAGTAATATATAGTCGACTGGGAACACGCACACACACACACAGATATGACATGATATAAATGTGTGTGTGTGTGTGTGTGTGTGTGTGTGTGTGTGTGTGTGTGTGTGTGTGTGTGTGTGTGTGTGTGTGTGTGTTTTCCTCTCGTTTTTCTGCCAAGAGTTTGTGACAGGCCACTTAGTTTTTAACAAGAAAATATATTTGTTCTCTCTCTCTCTCTCTCTCTCTCTCTCTCTCTCTCTCTCTCTCTCTCTCTCTCTCTCTCTCTCTCTCTCTCTCTCTCTCTCTCTGTCTCGTGTGTGTGTGTGTGTGTTTGTGTGTGTGTGCAGGCAGCCCCACAACAGTAAATATTGCAGGGTACAGATGAAAAGTTTCACCCGGTAATTGAAGCAGGACCGAAACTCACTTGAAGCTGAAACACGAACCAACAAGAAACAACAAAAACGTAAATACTAAAGAAAACGGGCTTCCGACGCCACCCGGCGAAGGGGATACTCAAGCCATTGCGTCGTTACACTCAGGTCCATGTTTGGCGGCGGTACTTGGGCGAGGAGGCGACGGGAACATGGGTCATATTCTGAAGCCTTTCGGTGCCCAAGCACATACATTTAACAAGACCTTCGTAGAATTTTTTGGGCATTTCCATGGGTAGTTTTATGACCCTGGTGGTGGTTTGAAAAAGTTTCTGGACCATCAATGTAAAGAAATACTCATGTGGACGCTGTTAACCTCTCTTTTTGCCTTTAGAAATAACTGATGAAAGGGAAGGAAGCGTCCGGGAAAACCGGCACAGAGTTCCTGGAAGCCCTTTTGTAGCGGAGGAAAAGGTGGCGGAAAGGGACGAAGGGAGGACGGACGTAGCTGGGTGGTGGGCTTTTTGACGATGAAATGATTTAATTGGGGTTCGTGTTTAAGGAAGAGAAATGTGAAGATTAACTGTGTATTATTAATGTTGTAAAGTGGATAAGTAGGCCGAGTAAGTGAAGGTGAACAGGATGAAAGACAGAGAAGAGGATCAGTGTGAATGAATGTGTGTAGGTTTTCATGTATGTGTCTTGGTTTGTGAAGGATTTCACACCCATTCACCTTTCATATCTAAGTGGGATGATTGATAATATTAGACCGCTTGTAAATTTAAGGGAGAGTAAGGAAAATTTTGTGAGAGAAAGAGTTAAATGTGAATGGTATAGAAGGAGACTTGAAGGGAGAACAGGAAGGTGAGGAGGAAGAAAGGAAGCCTGTGAGAGGTAGGTAGATTAGAGGGGGTTGGAGGAAACTTAGGAGCCAAAGGAAGGTAAGGAGGAAAGGAAGAGTGTGAGATTAACACAAAGGAACACAAAGGACCACAAAGGAAGAACAAACAAAAGCATACCTGCTGGTCCTTACGAGGCTGTTTGTGACAAGCTACACTAACTATCTAATCAAAGGTGGAAGATGAAGGACAGCAAAGGCGAAGGCTCCTCCCCACCCCCCATTCCTCCAGCCAAAGCTGGCAGGAAAGGAAAAAGAACCATGCAGCATGGAAAAACTGTATGGAAATTATGTAGGAAAGAGGAAAGAACTACCATTACTGCTACCACTAACCGGGCGATAAAAGCGGACAAGGACACCAGTATTCGAAGGAACTTAACGTTATTACGACAATGAGTAATATCGTAGTTGCTGGTTGGATTCAAAATACTTGTCTAATCTATTCTTGAAGGCCGTAACTGTTGTACTATCAACGACATCACAGGGTAGAGAGTTCCAAACATTAACAACTCGATTGAAGAAGAAGTGTTTAGCTTCGTGCGACGATAATCTTTTACCACTTATCTTCAAATTGTGATTTATTCTTGTTCTATTTGATCGATCAGTTGTAAAGTAATCTTCCTCATTAATATAACAGAATACTTTTTACACTTTTTAAACACTTCTATTAGATCGCCTCGCATTCTTCGTTTTGATAGACTGAATAAATTTACTTCTTTAAACCTTTGTTCATATAGTAAATTTCTCAACCTAGGAATCATCTTTGTTACTCGTTGTTGAACCCGTTCCAACTTTTCTGTCTTTTCTGTAGTAGGGAGACCAAAACTGTACACAGTACTCTAGACAGGGTCGAACCAACGAATTATACAGTTTTAATATTACTTCTCCGATTTATTATTAAAGACTCGTCCGATGAAGCCAACCAGGTAGAGGAGAGGGCGTTGGAGGAAACCTAGGAGCCAAAGGAAGGTGAGGAGGAAGGGAAGCGTGTGAGAGGTAGGTAGAGGAGAGGGGGTTGGAGGAAACCTAGGAGCCAAAGGAAGGTGAGGAGGAAGGGAAGCGTGTGAGAAGTAGGTAGAGGAGAGGGGGTTGGAGGAAACCTAGGAGCCAAAGGAAGGTGAGGAGGAAGAAGGGAAGCGTGTGAGAGGTAGGTAGAAGAGAGGGGGATGGAGGAAACTTAGGAGCCAAAGGAAGGTGAGGAGGAAGGGAGGAGGAAGGGAAAAAGGCAAGAGAGGAGAGAGGAAGGAAAGCCGAGGCAATGAAAGAAAAGAGAAGACTGAGGACAGACAGGAAGCAGAGCACAGCATGACGATTTGCACGGAAAGGCAAACCACTGAGCTCCACCCACTGGTCTGCATATTGGGAAATATTTTTTTCTTATTGAAATTTACATTCGTCTCCTTTGTCTATAACCTCTAGGCAATTGTCGATATGCAATACCTCGGGTCCGGGTTGTTAGTGTTCCTTGGCTCACTTTCGCTACTTATTGACAAACACACAAAGACGTTGATCACACTAACTGAAGACAGACAGGCAGACAGACAGTGTTAAATAGATAGTCAAATAGATATAGTTAGACAGTTAAATACATAGACCGTTTAAAAGATGGATCGTTTAATTTGATGGACAGGTAAATAGATAGATAGATGATAGACAGACAGACAGACAGACAGACGGACTGATAGAAAAAAAAAAACATACAGCCCTTAAGGGTTTCTTCAAAACATGTATGCAAAAATATAACAACGAAGAGTAAGTTACGATGAATCCAGCAAAACGAAGCTGGCATCACAGGCAGCGAAATAAAAGTGATAGAGAAAGGACGCGGACAAGGACGAAGGCATTGGATGAAAGGGGCGCTGAGATTGAGGGAAGGAAAATGAAAGCGAACACACACACACACACACACACACACACACACACACACACACACACACACACACACACACACACACATACACACTGAGTGGTTAGCGTGCTGGGCCAGCATTCATCACGCCATGGACAACTTCGATTCAAATCCCCACGCTACCACCTGGGAATTTTCAGTCACCGCCGAGTGGCCTAAGACTACCCACATGTTGTCCTGAAGACCACTCATCAACGCGGACTCTAGAGGAAACCGTCCAAGTGATTCAATAATGAGTTCCGGGGGGCAGCATGAGGCAAGCATAACTAGCGCCACTACAAAAATTGCCTGCGCCATGGCGGGCTTGGGCCGACCACCAGCTAGGTCCCTGAAGAACACCTACCGGCGCTATAGGCTGCGATGTAAATAACACACACACACACACACACACACACACACACACACACACACACGGAGGTCAGACATGAGGTCAGACATGGTCATGGATGGACGTATACAGTGCATAGACTTCACAGGAGGACATGCCATGAGGTGCGTCGTCAAGAGGAAGCCACAGGTGGAACTTCTGGGCGATTTTCAGACAGGCAGTAGTCAGGTTAAAAATGAGTTGAGGGAAAATAGAGGTGGAGGAAAATGTATAATAAAACCAAGTCGCAGGAAAAAAAAGATGTATTCAAGGCAAGAAAGCCGAGTTGCATGGGCCAGGTGAGAAGAGAACAGGTATGGTAAGGCCATGAAAGGTGTCAAGGATTATGATTTACGTGGACAAAGTGAGGTCACGTGTAGTACAGGTGGCGGGCATACTTATAACCTAATGCATGAATAAAATAGTCTGCTTCTTTGATATCCAAGTCAGCGTTTTTGATGTCGAAATAACGAGTAACTTTTTAATATTTTTTGTTGTAAATGGTCGCCGGATCAAGTTTTTCTAAGTAAATACTCATTATGAAGACCAAATTTCTTAAACGTGCGTTAGTCGTGAAAGGCATCAAGACTAATTCAGTAATGTCAGCCGTGATAAAATAGCGACGTGGATAATTTTATACTTTTTTATGTTCAAGTTGTGAGTAGCGCGAGGCGGCGGGCGGCATAAATTATTCCATGTTCTATAGTTGATAAATGTGTCGAGAGTAATTCTGTGACGTTGGAAAATGTAACTTGAAACTTTGATAATGTAGCAAGGACTATGAATATTCTCTTGTTTAGGTCAAAGTCGTACGGGGTCGCTGCGTAGGTTAAGGTAGAGTAAATAATTCATGGGCGTTGGGTGTTAAAAATGTAAAGCTTAACTCAGTAATTGTAAGGGTTATGCCGAACTACGTGGGGTTTAAATAGACCAAACTTTAATGAACTTTTTAGTATCACCGGTTTTCTTTTATTTAACCCAGATATTGCTGTCTCTCTTGTTTTGTTTTTCCGTATTTTTTTCCTTTTCTGTATGTAAATTTTCTGTCGGTCTTTGTTTTGCTTTTCTGCAGATCTTGGTTTAGTTTTTAGTCAGTTTTCGTTTTGCATTTTTTTTAGATCTTGTTTTAGAATTTCTCTTGTTATTTTTCCTTCTGTGGTCTTGTTATTTGTAATCATTTTTTCCTTAGCTCTTGCTAGATTTTCTGTAGATCTTGGTATAGCTGTTTTCCTGTAGGTCTCAGTTTGTTATCTGTAGAGTTTGTGTTTGTTTGCACGTGGGTCCTGGCTTTGTATCATCTTTTGGTCATGCTTTTTTCTGTAAGTGTGTGTTTTGTGTTTCCATAGACCTTAGTGTTGTTTCTCCGAAGGTCTTGAGTTTCTGTATGTCTCGGTCTTCCTTACAAAAATAGCTGCAATCAAACTGGCTGAGTCGTCAGAGTAACGGACGGACGCGAGTTCAATCCCCGCCCGGTGCCACTAAGCTGGGATTTTTCAGCCGCCGCCGAGTGGCTTAAAAAAAACTACCCACATGCTGTCCAGAAGACCACCTATCACCCGGACTCTAGATTCTAGGATCAAAGATGAGCTCTGGGAGGGCAGCATGAGCCAATGCAAGATGGCGCCACTATAAAAAAAAAAACACTCGCCTGCGCCAGAACGGACTGGGCCGACCATCAGGACCCACCGGAAAAGAAACCTTGGACCGACCATCAGGATCCACCGGGAAGAAGCCTACCGGCGCAATTGGCCGCAATGTAAAAAATAAATAAATAAATAAATACAAAAAATATTTTTTTTTTTTTAAAAACTAGAAATCGAGCAAATAAGGTACAGGGATTTATTTCAAGGAGCGTAAGCAACAGAAGCGCCGAAGTCTTCCTCAAACTATATTTAGCATTAGTTAGACCTCATCTTGACTATGCGGTTCAGTTCTGGTCACCTTACTATAGAATGGATATCAAAATGTTAGAATCGGTGCAGAGGAGGATGACTAAGATGATTCAGGGGTTAAGAAACTTGCCATACGAGGAAAGACTCAAACAGTTAAACTTGCATTCTCTAGAAAGGCGGAGGGTGCGTGGGGACATGATCGAGGTTTATAAATGGATGAAGTGCTTTAATAAGGGAGGCATTCATAAGGTTTTGTTGGTAAGAGAACCGGGTAGGACACGAAGTAATGGGTTTAAACTGGATAAATTCAGATTCAACAGGGACATAGGCAAAAATTGGTTTACAAACAGAGTGGTGAATGAGTGGAATAGGCGTAGCAGTCATGTGGTGAGTGGCAATACAATTGTCACATTCAAAAATAGATTAGATAAACTCATGGACAGCGATATTTGGTGGGGTTAGATACATGAGAGCTAAGGTTCAGTAGAGCTGCCTCGTACAGGCCTACCGGCCTCTTGCAGACTCCTATGTTCTTATGTTCTTAACAAAGAAAAACAGCTCCAGCGGAAGAGGTTCATACTCACTAACTGGATTATTTATTGGAGGTTCTTACATAATAGCGACTCCAGTTAATTTAAGATGATAATGTTAAGAAATGGGTTCAATGATATAATAAGTTCTTAAATATTTACACTTTTTTATTTAGTTCTGCCTTTACTTTAATTTGACTTCCATCTCTTAATTAAGGAAATGAGGGATTTTAAATTCACTCTCGAATGATTTTCATAATACTTCAATTACTTTAATATACTATTTTTAGCACTTCTGACATAACGTTACTTACAGCTTGAACGAAAGGACAAAGCTTTTAACTCTAGTATGACCATAATATCGCTCTAATTTCCCTGAAGAACCATGTGCCTCCGTGTTCACAACGTGAAAAATAAGGTGCATGCTTTCTTTTTCTTCTGCTGCATGACTTCTCAAATTATTAACACACGACTTCAGCCTAAAAATTACCTCCTCCATGTTTTTAACTATGCATTCCAAGGATACAGAAGGAAGGAAGGGAGAGGGAAGACCGAAGCGAAGAGGAGGAAGGAAAGACTTGCAAAAAAATACGTGTGATGCTTTTTTTGTTACTGGTTTTTGTTAGTAGTAATTCCCACAACCGTTTGTTATTTCCCTCGGTTTATTCACAGCTTTTGCGGACGGCAAGAGCCTTGAAATTTACTCGTGTTTGCTTGTAATAATATTATAAATCCTTAAGGAAAGTAGTTTATGTGCTGCTTTTTATGTCGTCAGTTGTGTCACATTACCTGCTGTTTTGTAGCAGTATATTTACAGCTTTTACAGACGGCTGAAGCTTTCGAATTTACTCCTGCCTTGTCGTAATAATGTTCCAAATCCTTTAAGAAATAGTTCATATGCTCTCTCTTATAACCAGTAATAAGTATCGTAGGCTTATATTTTTTTACTCTGTTCCCAGCTTTCACGGGCGGGCGGAGGCTTGAAATGTCCTCTCGTGTGATCTTCATGACACTCCAAGCCCACAAAACAGTTTACGTGCGTTATGTTTTTGGTAGACCTTTTTATTAATGACTCGCATAACCTTTGTTTGTCGTCTCTTTGTTCACAGACTTCATGGATCACCGGAGCTTTAGATGTTACTCTCATGCGTATTAATGATGTTCTGATTCGAAAAATATTAATATCAAGTCGTTATTTCCCTAAAATCTCCCTTTTTTTTCTTAATTACCGTCGGTAATTAATGAGTGAATGAATGACAGTGGGAGAGAGTGGACGTGTCGTGTTGTGTGCTCCTGATCTGCTGACTCGACACTGGCGAGCGGCAGGAGCAGGACTCTGGGGAACGAGTGTTGCGTCTGTGAAGACTTTTCAGGCGATAAGTGGACTGCATTCTGTTTGTGCCCTAAGTGGTGTCATGTGAAGTGTGCCCATCTGACAATGTGTGTTCGGCATGCTTACACAAGGCATCTTTAGCAACCAACATTGTGGATAAATTGGATGAAGTTAAGCAATAATTATCTAAAGAAATATTAGTTGTGACAGATGACGTTTGTAATGTGTATATTATAATGTACATGTGTATGTATGACTGTACGTGTGGCGACACCCGGTCGGTGTCGCACAACAGGATGTCTAACAACACGTCGTGCTTTTGGCGGTGGGAAGCTGTGATGAACTGACACTAGGATCAGCAAATGATGACTTTCATCAGCCGTCATCAACCGGAACCCACACCCTTCCGGACGAACTACAAGCAAATAAAACGGGCACTCGGGCACTCAGTGTGAAAGAGAAGCTGGGTGAGGTGGCGGAGCTTTGTGCTGACAAGACAGAGACGGCTGGCCCAGCTGGGCTGATGTAGCAAAACGGAGGAGGAAGAAGCATCTGCTTGTCGTGAAGGCCTCTGATCAAGATAAAAAGGCTACTGAGATGAAAAATGATGTTTCCCAGACATTACATGGCATTCAGATTACTGACTCAAGACTCACGAATGGAGGTAACTTTGATGATGAGAATATAAGGAATGAAGCACCTCACAAATTATAAAATGTAGAGCAGGCTAGCACAAAAAGTGTGTGAAAATTAAGGCCAAAGATCATGATCTGCACTGTGCATAAGGGGAAGACCTGGGATAAGATAACTGAGACATTGTTAAACAAGAATGAGTTCCTACACTCGATTTCAGGAGTTGAGGGGAAACTTGAGATTTTCAATAAGCCTGCTGCTGGTGGCACAGTGCACCATATTTTGAAATGTGACCCAACTGTTAGGGAGCTGATCCACAGGCATCATGACAAGATTAAACTAGAATGGGGAGTTTATACCGTGAGAAACAGATACCATACAATCATATGTTATCATCGTCAAAGATACGGCCATCTTGAGGCCAACTGTACTGCCAAGACCAATGGAGAAGCCCAAAACTGTTTCAAATGTGCCGGGGATTATAAATCCAAGGAGTGCGCCATGGCTGAGAAGAAATGCATAAATTGTGTGAGGTACAAGAAGCGAATGACCAGTGTTGTGTAGTCCTTCAGACTGATATTGAGAGAATTCGTAACATAACCGACCATGGCTGACTCGAAGATGAATTTAGAGTTAGATGTTCTGTGAGCTGGAAATAATAGTTGGATGTTAGATTGTGATACTATAATGAAAATATCTGATTGACGGAAAATTAAATAATGGATATTTATGATACTCAAAGATGAATTGTGTGATAAATGTTCAGTGAGCTGGGAATAATCGTTGGATATGTGCTTGTAACACTATAACGAAAACATCAGTCATGAAAACTGAACCAATGGATATTTATGATAATATTTGTGAAAGCAATTAAGACACTCACTCACTTACTATGATGTTTGAGAATAAGTGCATGGAAGACAGTTATTGATGATAACATTGTAATTGCTGTCGGCCCTCGTAGAGCGCTGCATCAGCGGCGGAGCAGGGCCTGAAACCTCATCAACGGTAAACGGTAAACGGTAATCACAACAGCAATCATAACAGTTAACTCGTGTGTTCTTAAAAATGCAAGCCCGCACAGAAGTAACTCAATCTTTTAATATAATTTTGTCTGAATCTTTACTGCTTCCAATAATTACTTTGTTATCTCCGAATAATTAACACCAGTGACCTTACAACAACAACAACAATGACAACGACAACAACAACGACAACGACAACAACGACGACGACAGCAACAACAACAACAACAACAACAACAACAACATCAACAAAAACAACAACAACGACGACGACGACAACAACAACAACAACGACAACAACAACGACAACAACAGCAACAACAACGACAACAAGAACGACAACGACAACAACAACAATAACAACAACGACAACAACAACAACAACAACAACAACAACAACAACAACAACAACAACAACAACAACAACAACAACAACGACAACGACGACAACAACAACGACAGCAACAACAACAACAACGACAACGACAACAACAACAACAACAACAACAACAACAACAACGACAACGACAGCAACAACAACGACAACGACAACAACAACAACAACAATAACGACGACAAAAACAACAACAACAACAACAACAACAACAACAACAACAACAACAACAACGACAACGACAACGACAACAACAACAACAACAACAACAACGACAACGACAACAACGACAACGACAACAACAACAACAACAACAACAACGACGACAACAACAACGACAACAACAACGACAACGACAACGACAACAACAACGACAACGACAACAACAGCAACGACGAAGACGACGACGACGACGACAACAACAGCAAGAACAACAACAACAACAGCAAGAACAACAACAACAACAACAACAACAACAACAACAACAACAACAACAACAACAACAACAACGACAACAACAACAACGACAACAACAACAACAACAACGACAACAACAGCAACAACAACGACAACAACAACGACAACGACAACAACAACGACAACAACGACGAAGACGACGACGACAACGACAACAACAGCAACAAACAACAACAACAACAACAACAACAACAACAACAACAACAACAACAACAACAACAACAACAACAACAACAACAACGACAACAACAACGACAACAACAACAACAACGACAACGACGAAGACGACGACGATGACAACAACAACAACAACAACAACAACAACGACAACAACAACGACAACAACAACGACAACAACAACGACAACAACAACGACGACAACAACAACGACAACAACACGACAACGACGACGACGACGACACCAACAGCATTCAGTACACCAACCTTTCATATATTCTTCCTTCTGTCCAAAAAACTAACACCTCTTTCGTTATTCCTTTGTGATTATAATGTTCAGCCAGACGATATATTTTTTTCACTCTACGATGTTGATCTTTTATATACATTTTTATGCCTTTCATTCTTTCTCTCCTCGTTTTACTTACTACCTTCGAAACTGACACTCTCACCCTCTTTCTCGCTCTTTCTCATTTATATTTCTATTTTCTTACTCACTCTCTGACTTTTATATTTTCCTGCGACTTTATTTGCGGCGCCGCCTTGACTTGACCCGCGACTCAGTGTGTCCTGAGCCAGCTGGAGACGCCGCCATCCACTTACTGCCGACCTCTGACCCCCCCCCCCCTAAACTCTTACCCCTTACCCTTTAGATGCCTTCCCTTACCCTTACTTCTCTCCCCTTACTCCCTCTCCTCTACCCTCATTCCTCTCCCCTCACTCCTCTCTCCTTAACTCTTCTCCTCTCACTCCTTTCCTCTCCCCTCATTCCTCTCCTCTCCTCCTTCCCTCACTCCTCTCCCCTTGCTCCTTTTCCCTCACTCATCTCCCCTTATTCCTCTCCTCACACTCCTCTTCCCTTACTCCTCTCCCCATTCTCCTCTTCTCTCTTCCCATACTCTTCTCATCCCCCTTTACTCCTTTCCACTTAAACCCATATTTGCAACACTAGAGTAAGGCTCAACACACACGACACAAAAGAACACTAACCAACACCCACAACTGCTAAGACCTAGCGCCAAAACTAAGACCTAACAGAGGCACATCACACAGCCACACTCTGCGCCACACTAAATGGTCATACTCTTAAACATTTCGGCGCCCAAGCACACAAGGCTTTCATGGGAGGTGTGTGATCCTTTCCATGGGGGTAGTATTATGACCCTGGTGACAGTGTGACGAAGCTTCTGTACCGTGAATATGAAGAAACTGGCTCATGGGAACGCGATCAATCTCCACTTCTGCCTTTGGAAGTCGGTGATGTGAGAGGCGGAAGCGTCTAAGAATTCCGACCATAATATCGTTTACTTCTTAACCGCTTTCTATTGTTTCCTTACGTCTCTCCCCTTGCCTCATACCCTGCCTCCTATATGTTTATCTTTAGCCTTACCTACCTGCCTACCTATATGTCTACCTGCCTACCCACGTACCTATCAACCTATCTATCTTTATATCTGTCTGTCCGTTTATCGACCCATTAGTGTTTGTCCCTGTGACGGTCTTAATATCCAGCAAGATATTTTAGTTATATTCTGCCAAACTACCGCTTCATTCCGCACAGGCTCCTCGCACGCAGCTGCCCGGCCGTCTGGCGCTTCTAATGGCTCCTTCCGATTTACGTTTTATCGGAAGGGTGTTGCATAAAGGGGAGGGAGGAGGAGGAATACATAGGCATACATAGGAAGAACAGACACCAGAAGACCTGTAGGTCTATGGCGAGGGTGTCTGTTTCCTACCGCTACTACTAGTAATCTACGTGTGGTAGGACAGGACAGAATAGTCATCCACAACGGCTTTTGATTCTCTGTCCTTCGTGGCTTGAGTGGGATGAATTTAGTTACGCTCACTGTGATTTGTGCAGTAAAACGATTATACATTTCTTGAACGCTGACGTTATTGAGCAAATGATTCCAATTTACTGAAGCCAATTCTCTTCTTAGGTCCGTAAACTTTGCTTTACTATAGGTAGGTATTAAGAGTGAGCTCTCTCGTGCTTTTGTTTCAGTATTCAAACGGCATCTGATTATAATGTGATCACTGCTTGCAAATGGCTCACCGACCTCACAGGCGATTATGAGGTGGCTGTCGGTCGTGAAAACTAAATCCAGAATGCTATTTCCTCGCGTCGACGCGGTAACTGTTTGATAAAGAAATGTATCTTGCGCAAAATTTATTAATCTAGCTCCTTCCCTGTTGGCATAGAGTGCAGACCAGTTAACAGAGGGGTTATTGAAGTCGCCGCATAGTATTGCATTTCTGTTTCTGATAATTTTATTTATCTCTGGGTAGAGATTTCCATCAATGTCTTCATTTGATTTAGGAGGTCGGTAAATTACGCCCAGAACATACTTTTCATTATTGATCGATGCATGTACATACAATGAATCATAAGCCTCTGTTTCGGTTGTGTTAAGCTGAATGACTTCTAAATTACTTTTAGCATATATTATTACACCTCCACCTTTTTTGTGTAGACGACACTTAGCAAACGCGTTGTAACCATTGATAGCTACTTCACTTAACTGATGCTTGTCACGCGTATTTAGCCATGTTTCTGTGATCAAAATGAAGTCGGGTTTTTCAGTAATTGCATGTATTATCAACTGGCTACGCTTCTGAATAATGCTACGGGCATTTACATAGAAGATGTTTAATTTATTTGCCGAGTGTGCGCCATATATCAACTGTCGTTTCACTGGAATAGTGCGTCAGACCTGACTGTCTACAACTACCTCTACCTCACCACCACCTGTGTGGCTGTTGACCTGGCCGCTACCTCAATGCCCCTCACATCTTGTAATTCCATTCGGCATCAGGTGAACTCGGCGCACGGACGAACTCGTCCCACTCGAACCACGAACTCGTCCCACTCAGAGCACAAACTCGGCGCAAAAAATTTGGACTCCTGTATCTCAAAAAAGTACTGGTTCAATCTTGCTCAGATTTTTTTTTAATGTAGCATAAGTTAACTAAGTAAGAGGTGCCTCCATACATGAGTTGGCCTCCTCCTCGCTCTCCTGGATCCCCGCTCCCTCCTCACCCTCTACATGAGGTAAAGGAGGTGGAATAAAAGGAAAAAGTAGGAGAAAAAATATTAATCTGCAAGTATTTTGATAAGTTGGGAGACACCACCAAGCCTATGCTCTGCCATGCCGTGTTATCTTAAGCCCAAATAGCCAAATCTTGACTTAGTGAATAAGAATGAACTCGGCGCACTCGGCGCACGAACTCGGCGCAAAAACTTTGGTCTCCCATATCTCAAAAAGTACTGGTTCAATCTTACTCAGATTTTTGACAGTAGGTAGACAGACATAGGTAAGCTAAGTAAGAGGTGCCTCCATACCTGAGTCGGCCTCCTTTTCGCTCTCCTGAACACAATGTATCCCAGACGTTTCCAAAGTGTTTCGGGAAGCACCTGAGAAGCAGCTTGGATACATTCAGGAAATAATTGAGGAACATTGAGAGAGAATGTGTGTAATTCATCACGGACTGATCAAGTGTTGGACTCGTAAACACCAGCAGGTACCCTCCCGACATGAGCAAGTGCACTTTAGCGTCGATCTGTGTGTGTGTGTGTGTGTGTGTGTGTGTGTGTGTGTGTGTGTGTGTGTGTGTGTGTGTGTGTGTGTGTGTGTGTGTGTGTGTGTGTGTGTGTGTGTGTGTGTGTGTGTGTGTGTGTGTGTGTCCTTACCGGGGTGTATGGGGGTTTCAGGAGACGTAGTATCTTTGCCTTTGGGGCAGCCGTACTCTTATGGGTGGCCCCAAGACACTGGTCGTCACTGACTCCCCAATTCCCACTTGTATGGCTCCTAGCGCCACACTCCAGTAACCATCTCGGCGGATGGGCTAAACCAAGTGAGGGGACCCACTGCCCTGTGGGTTAGTCTGTTGAGACAGGGGCTTCGGGTGCTCCCCCGAGGATAAGAGCGGATGTGCATAAAGGCGGATGGCAGAATACATACTTTCTGCCATATCGGCAATCCCCTGCAGCGGTGCTAACAGACAGATCGTCGAGTTCCACTTGGCATCTGATAACTGGTGGCTCTGCCAAGCTGTGAGTCTGGGATAGCCCAAGCCTATTTCTCACATTAATCTACTCACTAGGGCATGCACTTTGTTCCATCTCACACCTCATACATCACTCACTCATCGTCATCCAAAAGTCCTGCGGCGATGAAGCAGGGCGGTGGGGGCAGGCATGCGTTGGTGCTGGAGGCCTTTAGTCTGAGCTCAGCACGGAGGCGGCGCGTGCCATAGAGTCGCTGATGAATGGGAAGGAGTGGCATTCATCTTCGGCAGCCGCACGATGCGACAAAGCTGTCCTTTTTAAGGTTCGCGCAGCTTTCCCTCAGCGAGGGAGGGGCATAGAAAAGGTTGCCTAAAAATCGTCCCTTCGTCAACTACTGGATGGCTTGTCGCGGCCATACAGTCAACGCCCCAAGCGACAGCAAAAAGTATAAATGTAAAATTAACATAGCCACATGGAATCTGCGTACCCTGATGGACCAAACTAACAATGACACAAGACCAGCACGAAGAACTGCGATTGTTGCACATGAACTGCGCAGATATGCCATCGATTTTGCCGCATGAGTGAGACTCGTTTTCCAGGCGAAGACTCCCTCGAAGAGATTGGAGAAGGTTACACCTTCTACTGGAAAGGACTGAACAAGGATCCACGGGGTTGGGTTTGCTGTTAAAACGAAGCTTCTTGCTAACCTACCAGAGGGTTCAACAGCTATTAACGAGAGGCTAATGACCTGGAGAATACCCCTTGTTAAAGGTCGTTATATCACACTTATCAGCGCGTATGCTCCAACGCTAGACTCTGATGAAGATACAAAAGACAGATTTTACAGCTCCCTTGACATCGCGCTTCATAACATCACTAGGAGTGACAAAATTGTGCCGATGGGGGATTTTACATGCGTGGGAAGGAACAGGGACTTATGGGGCGGCGCCATCGGGCAGCATGGCACAGGCAACATGAATTCCAACGGGTTGAGATTACTGACACTTTGTGCTGAGCACGAACTTGCTATAACGAACACCATCTATCAACAAAAAGACAAATATAAAAACACCTGGAAACACCCTCGATCAGGCCATTGGCACATGTTGGACTATATCATCACTAGAAGGAATGACATCAGTGACGTTACCATCACACGAGTAATGAGAGGGGCAGAATGCTGGACTGACCATCGCCTAGTCAGATCTAAATTGCGAATCAAAGTTAGACCCCCTGTACGCAGACAGGCTTCTGCTAAGAAACTTAACTGTGCTGCCCTTAAGAGCTCCGAAACAAGAAATCTACTACAAGGAAAAATTGGAGAGAAACTTGCTACAACAGCCAACGTGTATGAAAATGTAAATGCCCCAGATGTAGCATGGGAAAGACTCTGTTCTATCATAAAGGAAGCTTCAGTAGAAATTTTAGGCTTTACGAAGAGATCGCATGCAGATTGGTTCGACCAAAATTCAACGTATATCCATGAGCTACTACAGAGAAGACGGAGAGCACATGATGCCTACCTGGCCAACCCTCAATCAGACACCCTTGCCAAACGGTGGAAAGACCTCAGAGCTGAAGCGCAACAACAGCTTAGACTTATGGAAAATCGTTGGGTTGAGCGAGCTCAGGAAATACACGTCTTTGCGGATACTAATAACATACAAGGTTTCAATAATGCCCTTAAAATAGTCTATGGACCCAGAAGAAATCGGCATGCTCCAGTTCAGTCTGCAGATTGTTTAACTATTCACAAAGAACGTAGCAAAGTTTTAGACCGCTGGGCTGAATTTTTTTCAAATTTTACTCAATCACCACAATGACGTGGATGAATCCATCCTAGATTTGCTACCAGACTTGCCTCTCATTGAAAACCTGAACATGATCCCTGAATTTCATGAAGTCTGTAGTGCCATTACATATCTAAAAGAGGAAAAAGCATGTGGACTTGACGGTGTCCCGGGAGAGGTGCTTTAACACGGAGGGTACTTACTGAATCTAGAGCTACACAAATTCATATGTGCACTGTGGAGGGGCGAGAAAATGCCCAAACTGTGGGTAGACCCTAACATCATCCCTATTTATAAAAACAAAGGAGAGAGAGATGACTGCAACAACAGTAGAGGTATATTCCTCCTCTCGGTTGCAGGTAAACTCCTGGCTTGGGTTATGCTCTCCCGTCTTGTGACACACATATCAGAAGCAGTTTTACCAGACTCACAAAGTGGCTTTAGGAAGAACAGAATCACCGTAGACAAGATATTACTCTAAAACAAATACAAGAGAAATGTGTGGAACAAAACAAAGACCTTTATATTGTATTTATTGACCTCAAAAAGGCTTTCGACACAGTGCCCAGGGATCTCTTTGGAAAATTCTCACCAAATATGGAGTTCCTCCCAAGTTTTTAAACATGCTACAACAATTTCATACTAACATGCAAGCTAAAGTATGCATTGGCGGCCTGGAATCTCCATCCTTCCCGGTTGAAGTGGGGGTCAAACAGGGTGACGTTCTCGCCCCTGTATTTTTTAACATCTTTATTTTATTTATTTATTTTTTTCTATTTTTATTTACAACAAAGGAGGCAACTCAAGGGCACAAATAAAAAACAATAAAAAAAATGCCCGCTAATCGCTGCTCCCATAAAAGAATCAGAGAGGCGGCCAAAAGCAAGGTCAAATTCGGGAGGAGAGGTGTCCTGATACCCTCCTCTTGAAAGAGTTTAAGTCGAAGGAAGGAGGAAATACAGATGAAGGAAGATTGTTCCAGAATTTACCAGCGTGAGGGATGAAAGAGTGAAGATGCTGGTTAACTCTTGCATAAGGGGTTTGGATAGTATAGGGATGAGCATGATTAGAAAGTCGTGTGCAGCGGGGCCGCGGGAGGGGGGGAGGCATGCAGTTAGCAAGTTCAGAAGAGCAGTCAGCGTGGAAATATCGATAGAAGATAGAAAGAGAGGCGACATCGCGGCGGAATTTAAGAGGTAAAAGACAATCAGTAGGAGGAGGAGAGCTGATGAGACGAAGAGCCTTAGCCTGCATTCTGTCCAGAAGAGCTGTGTGGGTGGAGCCCCCCCCACACGTGACATGCATACTCCATACGAGGGCGGACAAGGCCCCTGTTTATGGATAGCAACTACGCGGGGGAGAAGAACTGGCGGAGACGATACAGAACGCCCAACCTCGAGGAAGCTGATTTAGCGAGAGAGGAGATATGAAGTTTCCAGTTGAGATTTTGAGTTAAGGATAGACCGAGGATGTTTAGTGTTGAAGAAGGTGACAGCTAAGTATTGTCGAAGAATAGGGGATAGGTGTTTGGAAGACTGTGTCGAGTTGATAGGTGGAGAAATTGAGTTTTTGAGGCATTGAAGGACACAAGGTTCCTTCTGCCCCAATCGGAAATGATAGCAAGGTCTGAGGTTAAGCGTTCTGCAGCTTCCAGTCTGGAGTTGTGTACTTCTTGTTGAGAGGGTCTTCTATTGAAAGAGGTTGAATAATGCAGAGTGGAGTCGTCGGTGTATGAGTGGACAGGACAGTTTGTTATGGAAAGAAGATCATTGATGAATAAAAGGAAGAGAGTGGGTGATAGGACAGAGCCCTGTGGAACGCCACTGTTGATAGGTTTAGGGGAAGAGCAGTGACCGTCTACCACCGCAGAGATAGAACGGCCGGAAAGGAAACTGGAAATAAAGGAACAGAGAGAGGGATAGAATCCGAAAGAGGGCAGTTTAGAAAGCAAAGACTTGTGCCAGACTCTATCGAAGGCTTTCGATTTGTCTAGCGCAACAGAGAAAGTTTCACCGAAACGGCTAAGAGAGGATGACCAAGAGTCAGTTAAGAGAGCAAGAAGATCGCCAGTAGAACGCCCCTTGCGGAACCCATACTGGCGATCAGATAGAAGGTTAGAAGTGTAAAGGTGCTTTTGAATCTTCCGGTTAAGGATTGATTCAAAAGATTTAGATAGACATGAAAGTCAAGCTATTGGGCGGTAGTCTGAGGGATTGGAGCGGTCACCCTTCTTAGGCACAGGCTGTACAAAGGCATACTTCCAGCAGGAAGGAAAGATAGATGTTGATAGGCAGAGACGAAAGAGTTTGACAAGGCAGGGTGTCAGCACAGAAGCACATTTTTTAAGGACAATAGGAGGCACTCCATCAGGTCCATAAGCCTTCTGAGAGTTGAGGCTAGAGAGGGCATAGAAAACATCATTAGGAAGAATGAGTAGGAGGAATATGCCCAGAATCGTCCAAGGTGGAGTTCTTACAGAAAGTTTGAGCGAAGAGTTCAGCCTTAGAGACAGATGAGACGGCAGTTATAAAAGAAGTTTTGGTAAGTCGGAGAATAGATTTGGCACGATTCCGGGCTGAAATGTATAGATCAAAGTTAGTGGGAGTTCGAAGGCTCTGCAACTTTTTATGAGCTGCCACTCTATCTTTAATAGCACGAGAACGAGCATGATTAAACCAAGGCTTTTTAGCATGAAGAGTAGAGAAAGTACGTGGAATGTATGCCTCCATTCCAGAGACAATCACCTCTGTGATGCTCAGAGCACACACAGAGGGGTCTCTCTCCTGGAAGCAGTAATCATTCCACGGGAAATCGGAAAAGTACATCCTCAGGTCGTCCCACCGAGCTGAAGCAAAATGCCAGAAGCATCGCCTCCTCGGCGGGTCCAGAGGATGTACAGGAGCGATAGGACAGGATACAGAAATAAGGTTATGATCGGAGGAGCCCAACGGAGAGAACAGTTTGACAGAGTAAGCAGAAGGATTTGAGGTAAGGAAGAGATCTAGAATGTTGGGCCTGTCTCCAAGACGGTCGGGAATGCGAGTAGGGTGCTGAACCAACTGCTCTAGGTCGTTGAGGAGAACAAAGTTGTAGGCTTGCTCACCAGGCTGGTCAGTGAAAGAGGATGAAAGCTAAAGCTGGTGGTGAACATTGAAATCTCCCAAGATGGAGATTTCAGCGAAGGGAGAGTGGGTCAAGATGCGCTCCACTTTTGAGTTCAAATAGTCAAAGAATTTTACATAGTTGGTAGAGTCAGGTGAGAGATAAACAGCACAGATGTATTTAGTAATAGAATGACAGTGAAGTCTTAGCCAGATGGTGGAAAATTCAGAAGAGTCAAGGTCGTGGGCACGAGAGCAAGTGATGTCATTGCGCACGTAGGCGCAACAACCAGCTTTGGATTGAAATTTAGGATAGAGATAGTAGGAGGGAACAGAGTAGAGGTTGCTGTCAGAAGCCTCAGAAACCTGTGTTTCGGTGAGGAAGAGAAGGTGAGTTTTAGAGGAGGAGAGATGGTGTTCCATAGAATGAAAATTAGAACGGAGATCGCGAATGTTGCAGATATTGATAAGGAGGAGGTTCGAGGAGTTATCAGGACACCTCTCAAGTCGGCAGCCAGAAAGGGAGTACTCCCTGGGGGAATTTATGGTTCCCCCCCAGGCGGGGACTCCGAGGCAGTTATTTTTTTCGCCATGTTGAATTTTGAATTTTGGGAAAAGATGTGTGTGTTTTGTGAATGTAGTGTGGTGTTGAAAGAGAGAGGAACTGTCTTTAGAGAGCATGCTGAACTGCTCTCTGGTGTTGATGAGACAAAAGGGAAACGGTTAGTGCGGACATGGGAAGGGTCTTTGAAGGGCTTCAGCACCCTCCTCGCTTCCCATATATCCTCACCGGGAGTAGCTCACGCCCGTTCGGTAGGTTTCTTCCTACCTACTCCTACTGTAATGACATATGCACAAAACTCCTTAAATGCTGAAGATGGGATACAGCTTAAGTACAGGCTTGATGGCAGTCTCTTTAACATCCGCAGACTATAAGCCCACACAAAGACAACCATACGCCAGATTATAAAACTGCAATATGCTGACGACGCTGCCCTTATTTCTCACACTCCCCAGTCAATGCAACACACCCTTGATGTCTTTTCTAATATATACAGAGCACTGGGGCTGCAGGTAAATGCCAGAAAGACTGAAGTAATGTTTTATAGCGCTGGTCCCCGCCAAGAGGCACCGATATTGTCTTTAGATGGTAATCACTTGCAAACTGTCACAAATTTTAAGTACCTAGGCAGCGTCGTGACTCCTTCTGGCAAAATAGACGAGGACGTTCTCGACAACACCAACAAAGCTGCGCGGTCATTTGGCAGATTAAGGGATCGAGCATTCCAAAATAAACAACTGAAACTAGAAACTAAAATTAAATTTTATGAAGCAGTATGTATCTCCACTCTTCTGTATGGTGCAGAGACTCGGACATACTATCAGTGCCACCTGAAGCAATTACAACGCTCTCATGTCTCGTGCTTGCAGAAGATACTGGGTCTCACCTGGAGAGACCGCATTCCACACACGGAGATCCATGACAGGACAAATACTACAAGCATTGGGGAGGCGGTGGCTGAGTCGTCAGAGTAACGGAGGACGCGAGTTCAATCCCCTCCCGGTGCCACCAAGCTGGGATTTTTCAGCCGCCGCCGAGTGGCTTAAAACTACCCACATGCTGTCCAGAAGACCACCTATCAACCCGGACTCTAGATTCTAGGATCAAAGATGAGCTCTGGGAGGGCAGCATGAGCCAATGCAAGATGGCGCCACTATAAACACTCGCCTGCGCCAGAAAGGGCTGGGCCGACCATCAGGACCCACCGGGAAGAAGCCTACCGGCGCAATAGGCCACAATGTAAAAAAAAAAAAAACTGAGGCCATGTTGGCACGGAGGCAGCTACGGTGGCTTGACCACGTCATAAGAATGCCAGAAGACCGGCTTCCTAAACATGAACTGTATGGCCAGCTACAAAATTGCCCAAGGAGACCAGGTGGTTCTAAGAAAAGGTACAAGGACCAAGTAAAAACCACAATGAAGAGTTGTAACATAAACCCTGGGACACTCGATGCCTTAGCAGCTGATCGGTCACAATGGAGAACAAAAATAAAACACGGAGTTGACATACTGGAGGAGGCCTGGAGAACGCACCGCACCTGGAAGAGACAGCAGCGTCACGCCAGGCAAGATGCTGCTGCAGCTCCAGACCCTGAATTAACATGTGAAACGTGTGGCAAGGTGTGCAAATCATGTAACGGGCTTGTCGGGGGGCGTTTAAAGGGTGTTGATTAAGACTTCAGCTTCCTTAAGGCGAATTATATTCGTAGCCTTTATGTACAAGAAGCGACGGAGCGAGAGCGACTGTCGTTGTGTGTCAGTCGGACTCTCGTGAAGGAGTCGCGAGTTACAGGTTGGAAAATAATTGTTACAATTGGTCACGTATGTCAAGGTGACCTCCACGCACCATCGGAGTGCTAAGTATACAAAACTGAGACGGTAAACACTGACGGACGACATTCCTATAAGGTGGCGTGATCTATCTGTCGTGGGGTTTTTCCATTGACAATTGTATGCCTAATTCGTGGTGATATTAAATAATAATAATACATTGATATCCTACTATAACACTGCTCGGTCACCTACCAGTGATCGCGACCTCGCGATATATAAAAATCGAAATAGCAGTCTAGGTACCATGAACATACAAAGTGGGAGTTTGTCAAGCAGACTGTCTAAGATACAATTATATTAAAACACTGGCTATGTAAGAACAGATGTGGAATTATAATATAAATAGGGAGAGGGAAACCACAACGTGTGTGACATGAAACATAAGAAACCTCTCAAAAGATAAATATAAGGACACATGTATAAGAAACTATCAATTGGCATAGTTACAGACAATGAAACGTTGATCTAGCCCCTAAAAAAAAAATACAGTAGTGAAACACAGTACAATGTTAAGTATAGGAGCAGCCAGGTTTCTGTCCCCTGACTTGTCTGAGAAAAGGAAAACTACCTTGCCAGTGGCCTCCCGGCATCCAGTCGCCGTGTCTGCACAACCAAATAATCGTGCAGGACAGAGTTTCTCCTAATAAGGTAGCACATGACGACGAGACTGACGAACATCAGAAACATTGGTACAAAAAATCCAGGGTACAGGTAGGGGAGATGCAAATAATCAGGCAGCGTTTCCTCCAGGGTTTCCGCAAACTCTGTTTTGTTCGCGAAAGACAATGAATTAAGGGAATTAGTCACATACGAGATGCTGGAGAAATGAATGTCATCGAGAGACCGTAGAGGAAACACTCGATGGGAAATATTGGCCGTGAAAACCAGACGAATCCGGGACGGGTACGTTGTTATGTTAGTGGAGCGGATATAGCATGCTTCCGCTATGGCATAGTGACCAGTAACCCGTTGATAAGTGGTACCCTCCGGGCAGATGACCGATACATAGAAGGACTGAGGGAAATAAAAATAATGCAGACCCTGAAAGTTCGTATGGAAAACAGGCGTTGGTGTTAGCTGCTTGTAAGGGCACAGGGAAAGAGCGTCAGACGCGTTCACGCGGGTGAGGGCGATCTCGCATACCCCTCCCCGAACTGGTAGGAAGGCAAAGAGAGACGCAGAGCAATAGAATCGCCCGAAGACCGTCTCCTTGCAATACTGCAAGAGTGAGTAGCAACGTAGGTGGCGACTTGGGAGATGCTTGTAGCTGGCGCCTTGAGAGTTGCACGTAGGTGGCGACTTGGGAGATGCTTGTAGCTGGCGCCTTGTGAGTTGCACGTAGGTGGCGACTTGTGAGATGCTTGTAGCTGGCGCCTTGTGAGTTGCACGTAGGTGGCGACTTGTGAGATGCTTGTAGCTGGCGCCTTGTGCGTTGCCGCGGACGGCAGGTGCGGTGCCGCGGACGGCAGGTGCGTTGACTCCTTCTTCCCTTGTACGCCTGTCCCCGGAGTTTGTTGGTGAGTTCTCGTGGCTTGGAGGAGAACGAGGTAGCGAAGGCACAGGCGCGGGGTGACCGCTGCCACCAAATGTAACGGGCTTGTCGGGGGGCGTTTAAAGGGTGTTGATTAAGACTTCAGCTTCCTTAAGGCGAATTATATTCGTAGCCTTTATGTACAAGAAGCGACGGAGCGAGAGCGACTGTCGTTGTGTCAGTCGGACTCTCGTGAAGGAGTCGCGAGTTACAGGTTGGAAAATAATTGTTACAATTGGTCACGTATGTCAAGGTGACCTCCACGCACCATCGGAGTGCTAAGTATACAAAACTGAGACGGTAAACACTGACGGACGACATTCCTATAAGGTGGCGTGATCTATCTGTCGTGGGGTTTTTCCATTGACAATTGTATGCCTAATTCGTGGTGATATTAAATAATAATAATACATTGATATCCTACTATAACAATCACGCATAGGCTTTCTGAGCCACACAAATGCGCACCGAAGACGACAACTTCAGCAACAACCCTGAAGATGCAAGTTCTCGTTAAATCATCATCACTCATTCATGAAATCATTCGAGATCACACTGAGGGACATCGAATGTTGTCATCGGCCACGATGGACTGCACTAAACAAGAGTAAGTGTGTGTGTGTATGTGTGTGTGTGTGTGTGTGTGTGTGTGTGTGTGTGTGTGTGTGTGTGTGATTTTCAATAGTCTTGATAGTAAAGTATAAACTATTATTATATTCCAGTCAGATTTCATTTATATATTTATGGATGAGAGAGAGAGAGAGAGAGAGAGAGAGAGAGAGAGAGAGAGAGAGAGAGAGAGAGAGAGAGAGAGAGAGAGAGAGAGAGAGAGAGAGAGAGAGAGAGAGAGAGAGAGAGAGAGAGAGAGAGAGAGAGAGAGAGAGAGAGAGAGAGAGAGAGAGAGAGAGAGAGAGAAAATTCACTGCTCCTCGAACCAAATATTTACCTTCTGTTGACGTGATTTACTCTAACGTGTTAACGTTTCTTGCTGGTTTATTATGATTCTTGGTTAATTTATTTCCTATTCTCTTTGATCCGTTTTTAATTCGTCTCTCCGTGATGAATATTTCAAGTTGTATTATTTTTCTTACACAATTTCCTCCGTCTTTTTATTTATTTATTTTTTTTTTTTTTTAAATTTCTGGTTCGCTGTTTTGTTTCTGGTTCACACTTTGTTTCCTCTTGTTGTTGTTTTTGTTTTAATTCCTGGTTCGTTGTTTTCTTTCTGGTTCACTGTCTTGCTTACTGTTTCAGTTTCAGGTTAATTGTTTCCTTTTCTGGCTTCCTTTCACATTATATTTTTGTTTGAGTTCCTGGGTAAGTATTTTCCTTTAAGCTCACTACTTGACTTAGTTTCCTAGTTAATCTATGCTGCTGTTTTCAATTACAGGTTCATTTTCCCATCCCGGTTCACCTTCACTCTTTGTTTTCGGTTTCTATTCCAAGTTCATTTCTCTTCCTAGTTTACAGTTTCCATTCCTCCCCAGCTCACTGTCTCGTCTCCTCCCTTCGGTTCCACTTCTTCCTCGGCGTATTTTCAGACAAACTTGAAGGAGTCGAAGACTGCAACTCCATCAAGTCTTCTATCTTAACTCGGCCACGCTAATGAAGTCTCCCGTGATCTTCAAGCCTCTCAAATGAAGCCTTATTCGAACCGAGCTAAGAAAATGGACATTTTCCAAAAAAGATTCAACCAACCTTGAAAAAAATAATAATCAGGGAAAACTGCAAGTGATTCGTTCTCTCTCTCTCTCTCTCTCTCTCTCTCTTAGTAACAGTGCAATGAGAGACAGCACTACTAAGTGTTATTAGGTGTACGCCTGGCAACGGAGTCCACGACCTCCCTCCCCCCCCTCGCCCCCGACACCTGACACCTGACCCCTGACATGGCGCCCACCTCTGCCTCAACCACATCCCCTCACGCCGAAAACACCGAAAATGAGAGCAGCGAATCGTCTTCCATTCAACCTTCAGTTGACTTCCTGATTCAAAACTTCACAAAAATGCAACTTCAGAGAAAGTGTAGAGAGCTTGAACTATCAAATGTGTGGGACACGAAAGACAAGCTCGCGGACAAAATAGCAAAATAACTGACCAACAGAAACCTCCCTCTCCCTATGCCAAACAGTGACAAACCCGCCTTACTGAACATGTCTAATAAACCAACCTCTATGTCTCATGACTACATGGAGGAGAAACTAAATAGCATCATGAGTGATATTGAAAAAAAGGAGAGGGAAATACAACATCTCAGTGTAGAGCTAAAAGATATGAACACATGGTACAGGAACTGTATAAACGTATGACCCTCTCGGAAAGCCTGAGATCAACAGAGGCCACCTTGAACCTTTTACAACCCTCGGCATCGCCTGACCCAATCCGGCCCGAGTCTCCGCCTCCTCCATCACCAACATCTCCGTCCCCCCCCCTCCCCCTCCGCCACCCCCTCCACCGCCCAGAACAAACGCCACCAAACTAACCGACATAGAAGAACGAGTGAACAGACTAGAGCTGCAGATGAAGGAACTAACTACAAATAGTCTAGTAGGAAATAGGGGTCATCATGCACCCCCCTGAAATATACTTCTAATTGGTGTTTCTAGATTGGAAACAATGTGTAGAAAATGATTAGCTATGTTAAAAAGTTGTCCGGATGTCCCACGTATGATTTCTATGCAAATTAGTGCCGCCATTACCAAAAAATCTATTATTCGCTATATATCAGCCAGTAATGCAGATAACTCAACAAATAAGGTGTCTAGACCCATGTTTTCATGGTTAAAGATTGTGATAAAACTACTCTTGTAGTAACAGCAGATGTCCATGGCATCTTAGTATGCATATTAGTGCCGCCATTACGGAAAAATCAATTTTTTTCTATATCTCAGTCAATATTGCAGATAACTTAACAAATAAGGTGTCTAGACCCATGTTTTGAGGGGCTGCTTGCTTCGGAACAGGTGCCTGACAGTCATACAGAGGAGCATGTGTTTTGGTAACTTCCATTTTCCCTCAGACACTGCACGGCACAGGTCTTGCCCAATGGAGAATACCAGACGCTTCATCTTATCGCTCATCTCTAAATCTTCCTTGCCAACCATAACAATGCTGAGGAAACGGACAAGGTCTGGAGGTAGGAGCTTTTCACAACGGAGCTCCATGTCATCAGCTGTCGGTGGCCAGGGCAGGCCTTTGGACTCGCTGAAAGCTTGAAGAATATTATGCCGAAGGAGGAGAGCAACATCTTGGTACTTATCTGCGCTTCCGAGCGTGTAGGCTCTTGCAAGGGCATTAGAAACAGTGGTTTTTGAACTGTACACAAGCCAGAATGAAATAGCATCGCCTTTGTCACGATTCACCTTCACGAAGCTGACATCGTCCTTGATTGGGTCATTCTGTAGGCGTTTCAGTAGTTTCTCAGAGCGATAGTTTGGGTTCTCATATCCATGCTGCTTCAGTTCCTCAACATAAAGCAAACGCAAGGAAGATAGCTGAAGTACCTCATTCTGCTGGACAACATGGTTTTGAATATGCTCCAATACTAAGCTGAGTGCCTTCTCATGGGCAGCTGACATGCAAGCATGATCAGTATCCTTTGCTCCTTTGGCCTTGTGAATCTTGCGTTCGTAGTTAGCGAATGCTGTGCGGAAAGATTTGAAGCATGATGGATGGTGTTTGGCCTCACAAGCAAAAGGTCTTTGTCTTTTACCTGTCGATGAAGTCGAACTAGACCCAATTTCGCAGCCCGTGTTTCGATTTGCTCCCATGCATTGTCTTTATTCTTATAGGACGAGAAGTTTTCAGCTCTCTCAGTTTTGCGATCAGCACCTTTGATCTCCACTTTGTCACAGAAAATACACTGTGGTGGGAAGATGGGTGCAGAAGACAGTTTACGAGGGAGTGATGCCATTGTGAGGTTGATGCTTCTGGTTCTGCGTCATCTCCCAGAAGATGGAGGTTGCTAGTAAATCGCTGATAACACTGGCGGTGATACCCAAAACTTTCCAGGTCATCAGGAGAGTTGTGGGGATCTGGTCACACACTGACTGCATACGATATGGGGAGTCATGTGCTTGGTGGAGACGTCGGTCTCGGATGTTATGAAGCTGCTGTAGTTTTTCATTGGCAGTTCCTTTGATTTTACTGAAGGGTGTAAAACGACCATGGTCAGACAAGGCTTGTAAATGAAGAATGCAGGTAAGTCTTTGGGGGGTGGGGGTTGCAGCATCCATGCTGCGTCCACGCTTTCTTTTGGGCATGATGGGTTAGTACTTCTACCACCACCAAACTACACTATGCTACCACCTACTACACTGTTTATCTGGAATGGAAAGAGAAATGACTATTAATACCAAGGCTGATAGCAACAGGTTAAGAAAAGAGTATCATGCAACCCCCAGAAATCTTCTGATCAATGTTGCTAGATCAGGGAAAAAACCACAGATTTTTGTCAGCTATGACAGCATTAATTTGTCACAGACACATGAGGTCACTTCAAGAGTAATTTTATAATATATGCCCCTCAAAGCATGGGTCTAGACACCTTATTTGTTGAGTTATCTGCAATATTGACTAAGATATAGCAAAAATCGATTGTTCCGTAATGGCGGCACTAATTTATATACTAAGAACACGTGCTGTTACTTCAAGAGTAGTTTTATCACAATCTTTAACCATGAAAACATGGGTCTAGACACCTTATTTGTTGAGTTATCTGCACTACAGGCTGAGATATAGCGAATAATAGATTTGTCGGTAATGGCGGCACTAATTTGCATAAAAATCATACGTGGGACATCCGGGCAACTTTTTAACATAGCTAATCATTTTCTACACATTTTTTCCAATCTAGAAACACCAATTAGAAGTATATTTCAGGGGGGTGCATGATGACCCCTATTTCCAACTGGACTAAAAGAAATGTGGAGAAAACAACCAGCCCACCGAAAACAGGAAGGAGCAACCCCACGACGCCACCACACTGCTGCTCGGAGATGTCAACCTACAGCTGATTAGGGCCACTGACCTACAAAGCTGCTCCATTCGCACTCTGCAAGAAGCCAGCTTCGACCTGATGAAGTGCTGGGTGCAGGAGAAACTGTCGTGGACACCAACAAATTGTATCGTATACTGCGGACTTTTTGATGTAATGGAGAGCACCACCCCCACCACAGCCGTAGACAACCTCGGCGCTCTCATCAGTGAATTAAAGAGCAAAAATGGCTCCATGGACATATACGTCAGCCAGCTTGTCCCCAGCATGCAATCAGACACACTCCAAACTAAAGTAACAGACTTCAACCTTGAACTGGAAAAATGGAGTAAAGACAACGGCGTCAGCATCATATCTCCGGCCCCCGCCTTCACCCGGGGCAACGGTGAGATAGATGATTCAAGCTACGCTGCCTATGGAGAACACCAGGGGTCATTACTGAACAGAACAAGAGTTGTACGTCTTCTCAAGGAAATGACCAAGCAATGCCCCATGTTTAAGGACTGTGTCAACTGGGACAAGGTTAAATCAAACTCCCAACACTTTGAAGCCTTGCCACAAGAAAATGACCAGCGCCGTCCCCAAAGCACCCACCCCTATCCACCCCGAACAAACAACAACGTGGATCTGGACGGCTGGCAACTGGTAAAACGGAACCCACGACCCCACCCTCCCCCGCACCAGCGTCGACACATGAGAAGCGAGGACCATGGAACCCCCCACCTTACCCCCCGCCGAGACGTGAGAGGCGAGACACCTTACCCTACCCCCCGCCCGTACGCCTACGACAGAGAGGGTCGCACCTTCCTTCCCACGCCTCCTCGACACCTCCACAGTCGCCCCTCTGTAAGCCAGCCCCGTAATTACCACCACAGTAGGGGCTACGGCGACGGTGAAAGGCACCAAGGCTGCTGGCAATGTGGAGAACTAAACCACCGGATGGCAACATGCCGGTTTGACCACAGACTCAAATGTTCAGTGTGCTCTAATTACGGCCACAAAAGTCGACTCTGCAACAAATACACTCGCTAGGAATATGGCAAAGAAGGTGAAGCCAGCAGTGAAAACCCTAACAACTCTGAACACTCCAAGGACTGTCTTACCATAGATCACATTAATGGCCAATCCCTACTCGCAAACTTTGATGAAATAAAAATGTTAATGAGTGACAGAAATACAGATATTCTTTGCGTCACTGAAACGAAACATGGCTCTCCCTTACACTCTGACACATACATCAATATTCCCAATTATAAAGTGTTCAGGTGCGACGGCGGCCGAGGTGCAGGTGTCTGTCTCTATGTTAGTGATACCCTTGCTTCTGAAATAATAGACACTAAAATAACTAAACAAACAGGGACTGAAGACATATGGGTCCGAGTGCAGTGCAGGAAATTACCATCTGTCATAGTAGGATGTATTTACAGACACCCAAAGGCTCTCGCTAATTCATATGATCATATAACTGAAACTATACAATCTATTATGCTTCATAAAAAAACATTCTTAGTACTAGGCGATCTAAATGACGACCTTCTCTCGCCTACCAGCAAACTCTCACGCTTACTAAAGAATAATAAACTAACACAACTAATAAGCAAACCCACACGACTAACCCCCACCACTGCTACACTACTGGATGTAATAATAACCAATAACCCTGACCTCATATTACACAGTGACGTAATCCCTAACCCTATCGCTGATCACGAGCTTATCACAGCCACAGTCAATATGAAAAAGCCAAAACGAATACCAGTTGTAAAAACATTCAGAGACTTAAAGGTATATGACAAAGATAAATTCTGCGAAAGCCTGCTAAACAACGTCACCGAACTGAATCAAATATTAAACACGGATAATGTTAATGACCAAGTGAGCATACTAACTTCAGTGTTCACCAGATGCTTAGACAACCTTGCTCCAATGGTAACACGTAAAATAAAACGGCCCCCTGCTCCCTGGATCAACAATGAAATTAATGAATGTATAAATCTCAGAAATACAACACAACGTAACCTCAAAAACAACAGAAAAGATAAAATACTACAAGATAGGTACAGATATCTGAAGAAACGAGTAAAAACCCTAATTAATATGTCCAAAAATAATTACTATCAGTCCCAACTCAAAGATTGCAAAGGTAATACGTCTGCCACCTGGAAAGTTGTAAAAAAATTAATTCCCAGTAAAAAGAACAGCTCACACAATCAAATACCTGGCAGCTCAGAAACTTTGTGTGAAGATTTTAATACTTTTTATTATAACGTGTTGAAAAACACATACGAAAAGACACAATCTACGCTATTAAACATACAAAACAGTCTCCCAGTGGAAAATGCCATACACGACAGACACCTCGCAGACCACACACACGAAGAAAACGGTACACTCTTTCGCCCCACACCCACAGACACTGACACACTCATCTTAACGATAAAGAGCTTGCACGAAACAAAATCATTTGGATCCGATGGTATTCCTCTTCGTTTCCTCAAGGACTCTCTCTTCATTACCGCATATTGCTTGACTCAAATAATAAACACTTCTATTGTTACCGGCATCTTTCCTTCACAGTGGAAAAACGCTGTAGTTACCCCCCTATATAAAGCTGGCGACGTGAGTAATGCCGGTAATTATCGCCCAATATCCCTATTACCTATCTTCTCTAAAGTTATAGAAAAAATAGTTGCAAACCAATTAACTAAATACCTTGAAAATAACAAACACTTGTCCGACACTCAACATGGCTTTCGGGCCCTCCTCTCAACCAGCACTGCACTCACGGCCGTCACCGATAAACTATACGACAATATGGACACCAAGCAATTATCGCTGCTTACACTTTGTGACCTATCAAAAGCATTTGATAGTGTTAGCCATAAGATTCTCCTCCACAAACTCTCAAATGTTAAAGTAGACACATTTTGGTTCAAAGACTACTTATCGAACAGAACACAGACAGTACGCCTACAAAACCATCTCTCCACAAAGGCAAACCTACAATATGGCGTTCCACAAGGCTCCATTTTAGGGCCTATATTATTTACACTCTATGTAAACGATATGCATGAATACTTCGACGACTGCACACTGATACAATATGCAGACGACACACAGTTTCTCCATAGTGGGCCACTGAAGGATATAAATCTACTAGTGAAAAAAGTTGAAACCACCCTAAGCAAAGCCATGGTGTACTTTAATAAAAATGGTCTAATGTTAAACACCCAGAAAACCCAATGTATATTTATAGGAAGCAGACAACTAATATCAAGAATACCTGATAACACAACCATTCTCTTCCAGGATAGTAAGATCGAACCCTCAAACAATGTAAAGAATTTAGGATTGTATATAGACCAATATTTAGTGTTTGATCACCATATAACCGAAATCAGTAAGAAAATCCTAGGAACACTTATGTATGCAAATAGAATAAAACAATGTTTTGATGAACCCACAAGGCAGCTTATGGTAGAGTCACTAGTATTAAGTATACTAAACTATTGTAATACTATAAGGGGGACAACTAACAATACGCTGCTAACTAAAGTACAGAAACTACAGAACTTCGCTGCCAAAATCGTAGAAGGGAAGGCCCAGAAATATGATCATGTAACTCCGATAATTAAGGAACTCAATTGGCTCAATGTTTCACAACAAATAACTTTTGACACAGCAGTGAATATATATAAACATCTACACGGTCACTACCCTGAATATCTAATGCCTCTCCCCTCTGTAAACAGCATCACCAACAGCACAACACGACAGCAGGGTAATCTGTATGTACGAAGAACACACACAGACACAGGAGCCAGACAACTTTCTGTACACGGGCCTACACTTTGGAACTCCCTGCCAACACATATAAGCAGTGCCCACACCTTGCATAAACTCAAATATATTCTGAAAGAGTTCTTACTTAATCGAAACCGAAACAACTGATGAATAACTAATTATTTCATTGCAATAACCTATGTACTTTTTATGTATTTGGATGTAAGAATAACCACTTCTAGTGGAAATAAAATTATTATTATTATTATTACTCTCTCTCTCTCTCTCTCTCTCTCTGGTCTCAAAATAACTCTTATTCATTAAATCCAGTATTCTTCTCTTCTATCCGATAATTTCCAATTTTTTTTTCTGGAAGCGCTAACATAAAATCGCCTGAAGTGATGAAGAAAGTCAACAAAAAAGAAGGTAGAATATCAAACAAATATTAAAGAAAACCAGTGAAGAGAAAATAGAAAAAAAACAAGAAATACTCAGACAGGATATTGGCTCAAGTGAAGATGGAAGAAGTCCACATAAAATGAGGGTGGCAGGGGAGAAAAAATATGACGAAGAAATTGAAAATGGGAAACAGAAAAGAATAAACAATACATAATTGAAAAGATTATGAATCTGAGGAATATATACAGTGCTTACAAAAACAAAAACAAAAACACGTGTCAGCATCATAAAAAAAATAAGAGAGGATGGAATTGCAACGAATCAAATAAAGGTCAGGACGTAAAAATAGACATGTGAAAATTTTGAGAACAAAAGAACGCAGCGGAAAATATTCGGAAAAACTTCGGGGAAAAATATGAGAAATAAAAATGCTGAAAAGGGGAAAAGTTAAACTGTACAACAAAGAAAATATAGAAAAAAATGGAAGAGAAAACGGAAACTGAAAAAATCAAAAGATATATGAGCACTTGCAACTACGAGAGAGAGAGAGAGAGAGAGAGAGAGAGAGAGAGAGAGAGAGAGAGAGAGAGAGAGAGAGAGAGAGAGAGAGAGAGAGAGAGAGAGAGAGAGAGAGAGAGAGAGAGAGAGAGAGAGAGAGAGAGAGAGAGAGAGAGAGAGAGAGAGAGAGAGAGAGAGAGAGAGAGAGAGAGAGAGAGAGAGAGAGAGAGAGAGAGAGAGAGAGAGAGAGAGAACATTAGAACGTAAGGAGTCGGCAAGAGGCCGCGGTTGGCCTATACAAGGCAGCT
>NW_026111954.1:982902-1025070 GCF_024679095.1 Eriocheir sinensis
GAAGCGAAGTTAAAAAGAAGGAGAGAAGAAGTAAGAGGAGGAAGAAGAAGAGGAGGAGGAAGAGGAGAAGTGTCAAAGGAGAAGCAGCAAAAGAATGAGAAGAAATGAGAAAAATATGAAAAAAATGTAAGAATATTAATAAAAATCCATTATCAATAACAAACATTATAATAGGAAGAAGAGAGAAAAAGAAAAAGTCATTCCCCGAGAGGAGGAGGAGAAGAAGAAAGAAGATAAGAAGTAGAGGAAAAAGATGACTAAGAACAATGACAACAGAAAATAAGAAAAGGAAGAGGAAATAAAAAAGATAGAAAAGAAAGGAAAGAAAGGAAAGGATGAACATTACCAAAAAAAAAAAAAGATTGCAATAAGAAAATAAGTAAAAGGAAGAAGGTTTTAAAGGAAAGGAAGAATAAATAAAAGGAAAATAGAAGAAAATAAAGAAAGGAAACAAAGAAAAGGTAAAGAAGAAGAAGAAAAGAAAAAAAACGAAGAAAAAAGAAGGGAGGAGGAGGAGGAGGTAATAATAATAACTAAGAAAATAAAGAAGGAGGAGGAGGATATGTATTGCCAGAGGGAGGAGGTGTGAGAGGGAGGCTGTAGAGAAAGAGGAGGTGGAGGAGGAGGAAGAGATGGTGATTGTCAGGTAAGGTCGAGGTGCGAGAAGCTTAATTTCTTTCCAGGTAAATTGCGAAGGAGAGGAGGAGGAGGAGGAGGAGACTTTTTCATTACCTTCTGACACACACACACACACACACACACACACACACACACACACAAGCAACCAGTCAGCAGGACACAGAGAGAGACAAACAGATAGACAAAGAGATAGAAAGAGGCACAACCGGACACAGAAATATGGTCCGTTCCTCTAGTGTGGTGTGGTGAGTGGTGTGGCATAGTGTGGTGTGGTGTGGCTGGGTGTAGTGTAGTGTGTTGTGGTGTTGGAAGGGAATAGAGTGTGTTGTGGTGTGGTGTGGTCTGGAGTGTGGTGTGGTGTTGGAAGGGAATAGAGTGTGTTGTGGTGTGGTGTGGTCTGGAGTGTGGTGTGGTGTTGGAAGGGAATAGAGTGTGTTGTGGTGTGGTGTGGTCTGGAGTGTGGTGTGGTGTTGGAAGGGAATAGAGTGTGTTGTGGTGTGGTGTGGTCTGGAGTGTGGTGTGGTGTTGGAAGGGAATATAGTGTATTGTGGTGTGGTGTGGTCTGGAGTGTGGTGTGTTATGTGGTGTGGGGTAATGTTGTTTGGTGTGGTGCTGTGTGGTCCCCTGTGATATGTAGTGTGGTGTGGTGTGGTCTGGAGTGTGGTGTGTTATGTGGTGTGGGGTAATGTTGTTTGGTGTGGTGCTGTGTGGTCCCCTGTGATATGTAGTGTGGTATGGTGTGGTTGGTGTGGCGCAGCATGGCGTGGTGTGGCCTGGTGTGGTGTGGTCATCCCCGCGACACTTTAGGAAGACATTAATCAAAGGCGGACAAGTTTACTGAACACTGCTGTCGCCTCTGTCCGCCCGCTGCCTCGTCATGGTGCCTTTGTCTGGGCCTGCATGTGGTCTGCCTTACCCTCCCCTGCCCTGCCCTGCCCTGCCCTACCCTACCCTGCTCCACCCTACCTTGGCTATCCCTGCTACCCTATTGATTTCGCTCCTGCCTCGGTCTGCATGTTGTCTGCCTTGCCCTGCCGTGCTCTGCCCTGCCCTACCCTACCCTGCTCCACCCTACCTTACCCATCCCTGTTTCCCTATTGATTTCGCTCCTTCCTCTGTCTGCATGTGCTCTGTCTTACCCTGTCCTGCCCTGCCCTACCTTACCCTACCCTACCCTACCCTTGCCTGCCCTAACCTACCTTGCCCTTCCATGCTTAGCTATTGATTTTGCTCCTGCCTCAGTCTTCATGTGGATTTCCTGCCTTGCCTTGCCTTGCTCTAACCAATCCTTCCCAACCCTTCTTCCCATACCCCTCCCCTGCTCGCCTAACTTAACTTTACCTAACCTAACTTAACCTAATCTAACCTAACCTACCTTGCCTATCCCTTCTTGCTTTACCCCTCCCCTGCTCGCCTAACTTAACCTAACCTAACCTAATCTAACCTAACCTACCCTACCCTACCTTGCCCAGCTATTTTTCCCCTGCCCCTCCCCTTGCTTGCCTTTCCTCTGCTTTTTCTCTTTCTTTTCTCTCTTCCTTTTCCTCAGGCTACCCTACCTTGCTCTCCTCTCCATCCCCTGCCTTAGTCACCCTCACTTTTTCATGCATTTCGTTTGCCTTCTCCGCCCTTTCATGCTCCTCCTTTCCCTGTCGTTCCCGCCCTTATCCTTCCATGGTTGTTTTGTATCCTCTTGTCATTGTGTTTATTTGTCCTGGCCTGTCCTTGTGTTTCCTCTTGTCCTTGTGTTTCCTTGTCCTGGCTTGTCCTTGTGTTTCCTCTACCGGTGTGGCTCAATGTCCCTTCTCTCGGCATTCATGTTTTTTTGCTTCGCACCGGAGTGTTCTTGCCCCTCCCTCCCTCCCTCCCTCCCTTCTTGCCTCAGTCTTGTCCTTCATCGTCTTTAGGTTTATCCAATACCTTTTCACCTGCTTCCTCCTTTAATCGTCCTTCTTGCCCATGTCCTGCTCTCCCTCTGCTTCATCTTGGCCTTCTTTGGGGTGCCCTTGCCTTCTTTCTCCTTTCCTCTCTGCGTCGCTTCGCCCTTTCTGCTTTCTGCTTCTGCTTTCGTATTTCCCGCCTGTCCTGCTTTCTCTGCTGCTTGTCTTTCCCTTCTTTGGTGTGTCTTTACCTTCCCCCTTACTCCTTCCTTGCCTATCTCCCTGCTTCACCCTCTCTGCTTCTCCCTGCTTCTGCTCTTCTCGTGTTTCACTCCCTTCAGCCTCCTGTGTTCCCTTCTCCTCTCTGCGTTGCTGCAAATACTTATCTCAAGGTTTTCTCTTCCTTTTGATTGTTCTTGATTCTTCTCTTCCTCCATCTCCCTTTTCGTGTATTCCGTCCTTCTGGTCTGTCGTATCGATCCCCCTTATCTTCTTTCTTTCTCTCTCCTCCTCTTGTCTTCTCTCGTTTGCCCCGATTTCAATTATTTTCATCTTTCTTATATCTGGTTAAGCTCACTGTCTCTCTCTGTTTTCCTCCCCTCCCCACTCTTGCCTTTCCTCCTCCTCCTTCTCTGCCTCCCCTGCTCTGTTTTCATGTTCCTGTTCTTCTTTTGCTTAAACTATCATTTTCCTTTGTCATTTATTACTTACCTCTCTCCTCTCTGTTGTTTTACTTCTCTTCCTTCATGTTTTCCCTTCCTCCTCCTCCCCCTGGTCATCCTCACTCTCCTCCTCGTCCTCTTCCAGTGATGATGACGATCTGGTTTCAGAGTCGATATTCCGTATTAAGGCGATCGCAACCCTTTTTTTGACCCTCGCATCCTCTTGCACTCGGTTTTAAGCCTTGTGTTTAGCTATCATATTTTTGCCTTTTTTTTTTGCCTCACTTTTTGTCTTGATCGTGTTGTTCCGGCTGTCAAGGTCTTGCTGGCCCTGAATGAGCTCTCAATCTCCTCGTCTCATCAACACCCTCACGGCCTCTCACTCTTCTTCTTCTTCTTCCTCTTCCTCTTATTCCTTTTCGTTCTCCTCCGCTTACTCAGTCTCTCTCTTTCTCTCTGTTTATTTGTTAATGTGAATATTTTTTTTGCCTTTTTCCCATTCCTCTTTCTTTTGTATGATATAATTTCCTTTTTTTCTTCTTCTTCTTTTCCTCCTCCTCCTCCTCCTCCTCCTCCTCCTCCTGTATAAAATGTTTAAAGGATTCAGTGATAATAATGCGGAAGATTACTTTACAATTGATCGATCAAACAGAACAAGAAGAAATCACAATTTGAAGATGAGTGGTAAAAGATTCTCGTCGTACGAAGCTAAACACTTCTTCAATCGAGTTGTTAATGTTTGGAGCTCTCTTCTCTGTGATGTCGTTGATAGTACAACAGTTACGGCCTTCAAGAACAGATTACACAAGTATTTTGAATCCAACCAGCAACTAAGATATTACTCATTGTCGTAATAACGTTAAGTCCTTTCGAATACTGGTGTCCTTGTCCGCTTTTCTCGCCCGGTTAGTGGTAGCAGTAATGGTAGTTCTTTCCTCTTTCCTACATAATTTCCATGCAGTTTTTTCCATGCTGCATGGTTCTTTTTCCTTTCCTGCCAGCTTTGGCAGGAGGGATGGGGGGTGGGGAGGAGCCTTCGCCTTTGCTGCCCTTCATCTTCCACCTTTGTTTAGATTCCACCTTTGTTTAGATTTTTTATATTTTTTTAATATTTTTTTTACGTTGTTGCCTATTGCGCCGGTAGGCATCTTCCCGGTGGGGCCTGATGGTCGGCCCAAGGCTTCTTCCAGGTGGGGCCTGATGGTCGGCCCAGCCCGTTCTGGCGCAGGCGAGTGTTTATAGTGGCGCCATCTTGCATTGGCTCATGCTGCCCCCCGGAACTCGTTCTTGATTCGCTTGGACGGCTTCCTCTAGAGTCCGGGTTGATGGGTGGTCTTCAGGACAGCATGTGGGTAGTTTTAAGCCACTCGGCGGTGACTGAAAAATCCGAGTGGTAGCGTGAGGATTCGAACCCTCGTCGTCCATCACGCGGCGAATGTGGGTCCAGTACGCTATCACATCAGCCACCGCCTAGTTAGTTAGCTAGTTAGTGTAGCTTGTCACAAACAGCCTCGTAAGGACCAACAGGTCTGCTGTTGTTTGTTCTTTCTTTGTGTTTCTTAGTGTTCCTCCTCCTCCTCCTCCTTTTCTTCCTCCTTCGTTTGTTCAGTCTCTCTCTTTCTCTGTTTGTTTGTAAAGTTATAATCTTTTTGTTGGTTTTCACTTTCTTTTTCTGTTTGCGTTCTTATTATTTTTCTTTTTCTCCTCCTCCTCCTCCTCCTCGTCACCTTTTTCCAATCCTTCATCATACTTTCATCCTTCATCGCCTCCAAACCTTCAATTCATCTCCTTCCTCCTCCTCCTCCTCCTCCTCCTCCTCCTCCTTCACTCCCTTTTGGACGTCCTCACACTTTGTCAACATCATTTTGCTTTAGATTGACGAAGAGCAGTTTCTCCTCCTCCTCCTCCTCTTCCTCCTCCTCCTCCTCCTCCTCCTCCTCCTCCTACCCCCCTACAGACTCCCGAAAGAGCAAGAAAATGAATCCAGACGCCCAGCAGCGAGAGGTGATAAACGAGGGACACCGCGTCCCCAAACATAGACTCAATCCGGAGTGCTTTTAAGCCACTTTCTTCACCTTAGGTAGGTCTTGACAAGATGTCAGCTATTACATTATCACTTCCCTTGACATGTTTAACTGATACCTGGAAATTTTGTAGAAACAGAGACCACCTCAACAACCTATTGTTTTTGTGCTTAAAGTTTGACAGGCACGTTAGGGGATTGTGGTCCGTAGCTAACACAAGTAGTCTGGCTGGAGAAGCATAATAACTAAAATGGGTGAGGGCAAGTACAAGGGCGAGAAGTTTCTTCTCAACAGTGGAGTAACGAGTCTGAGGTGATGTGCGTTTACGGCTAAAATACGCCACAGGCCAATACACCCCTCCGTCGTCCTTCTGCAGCAACACAGCCCCTACAGCAGCCTGACTGGCATCCCAGGCTAGCTTGAAGGATCTGCAAAAGTTAGGAATACGCAGTATAGGGCGTTCACACGAAATAGCCTTAAGATTAAGAAAAGCTTCCTCACATTCATCCCCCCACAAAAAATTTAATTTTCCCTTCAAAAGGTCAGTCAGAGGCTTGGCTATATGGGCAAAATTACAAATGTATCTCCTGTAAAATCAAATCATACCCAAGAACCGCCTTAAGGCCCTCCTGTTGCTGGGAGCGGGCAATTCAAGGATACTAGTAACTTTAGAGTCGACAGGGGCCAGTGTTCCACAGCCAACAAGATGGCCTAGGTAGGTCACTTGAGCATGACCGAAGTCACACTTCTTTAAATTGATGACTAAGTTAGCCTCTGTCAAGGCCTGAAAAAGCTGCTCCAGCCTGGTAAGGTGCTCCTGCCAATCATCAGAAAAAATCAAAACATCATCAATGTATACGGTGGTGCCAGGAATGTGGCCCACCACTTCATTCATCAGTGATGAAAAGCCGTTGGAGCAGTGGACAGACCAAAAGGTAGGACTAAGGGAAGATAAGTGTGTCCTAAGGCCACAAAGGCACCTATTTGTTGGGCACGTGAGGTAAGACCTATTTGCCCAAACCCTTTTAATAAGTCAATCTTTGAAATAGATGTAGCCTGACCCACAGCTTCTACACAATCATCAATACGGGGAAGAGGATAAGAATCCTTCTTCATTACATCGTTTACCTTACGATAATCTATACAAAACCTGGGAGTGCCATCTGGCTTAGGAACAAGAAGACATGGACTAGACCATTCACTGTGGCCTTTCTTAATTAGCCCCATGTCCAACATGGACTCTGTCTCCCGCTGGAGATTGGCACGCTTCTCGGGGTGCACCCTGTAAGGGGACTGCTTATAGGTTTCGCGTCACCCACGACTATGTCATGGACAATTATAGTAGTGTGGCCCGGATGGTCACGAGTAACTTGTGGGTAACGACACAAAAGGTAACAAATGTCCGCCTTCTGTTGGGCAGCAAGGTGTTGAACCTTCTCTACAAGTTTGCCTTTACCTGGAAATTGTGACGCCAAGCTCCCACTGAAGAGAAGTCCAGGTGGTGAAGTATTTCCTCCTCGTCGTGGTCAGCGTCAGCGAGGCACACAGGCACAGGAGCGGCGGAGCCAGGTGCAGCGTGATAAGGCTTCATCGTATTCACGTGGCACAACCGTTGGGCTCGACGCCGGTCAGGGGTAGCTACGACGTACGTGGTGTCCCTTATCTTTTTAATGACCTGACAAGGACCACAAAACTTGGCAGCTAACGGGTTCCCCTGCATCGGTATTAAAACCAAAACCTCCTGGCCTGGGTGGAACTCTCTTCGCCTGGACTTCAGGTCATGCCTCTGCTTTGACTTGTCTTGGGAGTGACTCAGGTTCTCGGCTGCCACCTGCCAACACCTCAACAGACGCTGTCTCATGTCCCCGACCAAATCAAGGGCGGACAGGTCAACCTTACCTTGTTCAAGCAGTTTGTCCCTTACGAGGCACAATGGTCCCCGAACAGTGTGACCAAAGACCAACTCAAAAGGAGAGAAGTCCGTGCTGGCACTAGGCATGTCCCTTAAGCAAAACAAAACGAAAGGCAAGTCGTCGTCCCAGTGAGTCGAATTTTCAAGACCCACCTTGGCCAACGTCGCCTTTAAAGTTCTGTGCTGGCGTTCCAAGGCTCCCTGACTTTCGGGATGATAGGGGGAGGAGACTGCATGGAAAATTCCTAACTCATTAACAAACTTTAAAAAAAACACTGATCCAATTAAATAAGAGGCACCGTCAGTTTGAATCTTTACAGGCATACCAAAACTAGCAAAGAAATCTTCTAATGTTTTCACAATACCTTTGGCGTTAACACTTCTCATAGCTACACCATGTATATAGCGGGTCGTCAGGTCTACTAAGGTAACGATATACTCGTTGCCCTTAGTAGTCCTCGGCAAAGGCCCCACTACATCTACTTGGACACGAGCAAAAGGCTCTGGAATTACAGGAACTTTAACTAAAGGTGCAGGAGGAATGTACTTTGACGGCCTGCCAGCTACCTGACAAACATGACATCTCTTTACAAAGTCAGACACTTGCTCTGCATGCGCGGCCAGAAAAAGTACCTACTTAATTTATCATGTGTGTTTCGAGCCCCAGCATGGCCCAAGAACTTGCTTAAGTGACTTAACTGGATCAGCGGCTCCCGATACTGGCATGGTACAACCAACTGATTTATGGCTGCCCACTCCTCGTCTCCGGAAAGGTGAGGAGGTGTCCACTGTCTGAACAATACACCGTCCCGTTGGTAATAGTGAGTGTTAGGCCTAGAACCGTCTGTTCCCGACGTGGCCTCTTCCATCAGTGCTGCCAGGAAGCGGTCTTCATGCTGGGCTGTAATCAGCGCCTTCCTTCCTGGCATCACTTGCACTGCCGGCTTAAAGTCATTAGTAGGGGAGGAAAGAGAAGAAATTAAGGAGGCAATGTCTAAATCATTAGTCTCATCCTGAGGTAAATTAGGGGAGGTGTTTGAATTTGAACCAATTCTAGCCTTTCTTGCCATCCCCTTGTGTGGTGACACAAACAGGGAACAAGGTGGGGTCTTCAGCTACCAATCTGTCTGTCTCTGGATTACTTATCGGTACACCAGCAAGTACAGCAGGTGGCGGCCTTCCGGGAACCCTCTCTCCAGCCAAGTCATTACCTATTATGACATCAACACCGTCGACAGGCAGATCGGGCAGGACAGCCAAGTCCGCAAGACCAGCAAAGCAGGACGTATCCAATTCGTACCTGAAAAGGGGGCTGAGTACTCGGCCCGACACACCTCGCAAGAGTACGTGTTTGCCCGTGTCGGTCCCAGATGCAATCCCTTCCTTGATAAGAGACTGCTTGGCCCCTGTGTCCCGTAACACACAAATCGGACTACGGCTGCCCTCAATAGTCACGTGTCCCCGTGACATAAATGGACTGAGAGAACCCTCGGTCGACAAGCCAGTGTCGCCCTTAGTGGCTAACACTATTTCCTCGCAAGGCAAGGATTCGAGTTCAGACTCTCCAGAATCAACTCTCCCTCCTAGAGACGACACCAAGGCTACAACTTTCCCAGTGCCCTTTTCCTCCTTCTCAAGCACAGTCTTCTCCACTGTCACAACTGTTTTTGCCTTATGCTTGGAAGCTGTGAAGGACGCTCGCTTCCAACACCGTGCTTTAATGTGACCTAACTTGCCACAAAAATCACACTTAGCCAACTTCCCCTGTACGCCAGGGGACGAGGGGTTAGTTCCTTTGTCCCTGTTACCATCGCTCTTCGCTTTCACTCATACTTGCTGCGGCCGTTTCGCTAACTTGTGAACGGGTTCGCTTCTTGCCAGGCTGAACTTGTCAGCCAGTCGAGCAGTCTCCTCGAGAATGTCCACATCTCGCTCAACCACAAAGGTGCTCACCTCTTTATCCACTGTCTGAACAAATTCCTCCAATAAAACTAGTTCCACAAGTTCTGAAAATGAATCGACATTCCTTGGTCGCAGCCAGCGCGTAAAATACTCGCGTTTCTGCCGAGCATACTCAAGGTATGACTCACTGTCCTTTTTCCTCAACTGTCTGAACTTACGTCGGTAAGCATCAGGCACTAAGGCGTAACCCGTTAGGATTGAAGACTTTACCAGCTCATATTCACCCGCTTCTGCGTCAGTAAGTGCCAGGTAGGCGAGCCTGGCCCGGCCAATAAAGTGAGATTGGACAAGTACTGTCCACCATTCACATGGCCAAGAGAGCTGATGTGCAATCCTCTCAAACGAGCAAAAGAACAAATCTGGGTCAAGCTCATCAATCTTAGGAACGAGCTTGCCCGCTTTAGCCAGGTCAAAACGATTCGAGGAATTAAACGAAGCAGTGGCTAGTGAAGAGGTGTTAACATTACGGCATGCTAGGTTAGCGTCCGCTTGAGCCTTGAAGGCTGCAGCCTTAGCTTCCTCCAGCTTTACTTGAAGTTCCAGCAGCTGTTTCTGTTCTACGAAAGACAAGGTTAGAGTTCTTACATCAGCGTCGCTTGTTTTCTCCCGACCAGCACGGAGCGGCGTCTCAAGTTGGAGGAAACCTGCGGGGATGTCGGGGGAGGTTCACCACTGTGCTTCTGCCCAGCAGCTTCTGCCGTCTTTTCGTCACAGTCCTCTGCGTCACTTTCTTCCTCAAACAGGAACTGAAAAACAAACTCTAGTAAGTCTGCCTTAACGTAGTGACATAGGCTACCCTCCTATACTCCTCTGTGCACACACAGCAGCCTCAACTCAGATACGGTGAGTGTACCGACATCTTCCTTTGTAGGGTTTCCATCTAGGAAACCTTTAACGTCTTCGGTGTTGATAATCGGCATGATTATCGTTGCTACACTGTAAAGAGAAAAATAAACAAATACACGGCAATAGTAAATTACATAAACAACGCAGGATGAGGGAACAATCCTGGCGAGGTCGCCAGTTGTTACGGCCAGGTGTATTTTTAACCACTGGTCAGGTTAGTCTGTGGTTCGTTGACTCTCCAATCACGCCACGAAGAGGTGGTACGAGGACTCTCGAGAGTTGTCGATTGATAGGCGGCCAAAACCTCCCAATCCGAGACTACCAATACTATACCCGAGAGGTATAGTCACGCAACGGTATATTTGAAAACGCTAAGATAAATAATTACTTTAATATAGATAACTAAGTCACTCGGATATAAATCACGCCAAGGAACAAAAGTAAAATACCAAAAGGAGCCTGCCTCGGTACGAGAGACGGTACCGAAGGCAAGGGGGTTCCCACTCCACTTACAACGTTAAAGCCTATTGCACCCAATAACAATGCCATAACTTAAGACAAGAAACAACACAAACAAACACTAAATGTAACTCCAGTGCCCAATAGTTACGCACACCAAGTTATAAGTCACGGTACTCCCGCATGACACTGTGAAAACGAACACTAAAGCACAAAACAAGCAAGCAAAGCAAATACTACACTCGCAATTAGTATTTAGACTTAAGCACAAGTCTCAGTGTCCAATACAGGCTCGACGTTACATTCACGTTACCAAAGCGCTACTAAACGGAGCCTGGTTCTGATCGGACAAGCCGAAAAGCACTGAATGGCACAGACTGATATACAGTCGAACACAATCACGAGGCACTAAGCGTGCCCTGAGTCAGTTCAGCCCACAGGCTCCCTTACAAGCAAGTTACCAGCGATGTGTTCACATGGTGGTTCCTGAAGAGACTGCCTTACTCTGCTGAGGCGAGGCAGGAGGTAAAGGAGGTTCGGGGCTTCCATTATTTAGTCAACAGAAATGAAGCCTACTACTGGGCGCTGAACGAACATTTTAAACATACGAGAAATAGTAAAGCAAGGAGCCAACGAGGGAGGGGAGGAGTTATAGCCTCTCACATATACTCACCTCGTTACTTTTGATGCCTTTCAACAAATAATCCCTAACAGTATGTGTGAATCTATGTAAGTGTGCGTACGTGTACATGTATAACATTTGATTTAGGAGAGTATGTGTGTTTAGTCTGTATATTTGTGTGAAAACATATATATATATATATATATATATATATATATATATATATATATATATATATATATATATATATATATATATATATATATATATATCTATATATATATATATATCTCTATATCTCTAGATATCTATAGATATATATAGATATCTCTCCATAGATATTTATATATATATATATAGATATATATATATATATATAGATATATATAGATATATAGATATATATATATATATAGATATATATATATATATATATATATATATATATATATATATATATATATATATATATATATATATATATATATATATATTCATATATTCATATATATATTCATTCATCTATCTATCTATCTATCTATCTATTCATTCATTCATTCATCTATCTATCTATCTATATCTCTATCTATCTCTATCACTCTCTTCTTTTCACCTCAAAATATCTATTCATCTCTTTTACATCGACTTTTCCTCTTTTTTTTTCCTTCACATTTTCCTCTTTTCCTTCGCACTATCCTGTTCTTTTCTATCTCAAACATCTATATTTTATCCTCTATCTTTTCCTCTTCCTCTTTTTTCCTTCGCTTTTCCTCTTTTTATCAATATTAGCATCTGCATTTTTTTCCACATGTTCTACTTCATTTATTTATCTTCCTCTTTTCTCTTCCTATTTCCCTCTTTTCTCATCTTTATCACTCGTCTTTCTACCTCAAAACCACTATATTTTCTCCTTTATCTTTTCCTCTTCCTCTTTTGCTGCACTTTTCATCTTTTATCAATCTTAACATCTGCCTTTTTTTTTTTGCTTCTTCTTTTCATTCTTTTCCTCTTTTCTCTTCACTTTCTCCTCTCTTACAATCTTCTTCACTCTTCTTTCAAAATAATTAATCATCTTTCTCTACTGCTTCGTCTTTTCTTCTTCCTCTTCTTCTTCTTCCTCTCATTTTCATTTTTCCTAGAATCTCCTCCACCCCTTTCCTTCACTTCTTTTCACCTTCACACTCGTCTCCCTCCTCCTCCTCCTCCTCCTCCTCTTCCTCTTCTCCTCCTCATCCTCTTCGTTCCCAAGATTAGCTTTCGTCCAACTTCACATGCTATTCTCACGTTTCTCTCTCTCTCTCTCTCTCTTTATTTAAACATCAAGATATATGATAAGATAGAAGAGGCGGGGAAATTGTCTCCATGCTAAAGACGACCTCTGTCTTGAGGTCGCCTATCTTAAAGCATTGCCACTAATGTTGTGGTGTGCTTGTACCAGGCGGATGTGACTAGGGCGGTAGGTGCGACACCAGGCATGAGCCGCCACCTTCACCTATTGGGTGTTCATTGCACCTGGCTCTGCGGCTTCTCTTGATTTCAAGGAGGAGTTCGTTAGCCACCGCCGCTCTCGTGGTGTGCTGGTTTCTCCTCCAAGGGACCCGTATTGCCTCCAGGTGAGGTGTATGTTGGACCTGGGCCTTGTGCAGGACTGTGATGGCACCGACCCTTCTCTGGTGCCTGAGGCTGTCGAGCATACAGCGGGGGCGTCCTGCTGGTGATGATCTGCCGGTGCCGCCACTGGTGTCCATGGTCGCTCCTGCTGAGGGCTGCTGGCATCGCGGATGAGTCGCTCTGCCCTCTGCACTCTGCCCAGCAGCGAGAGGTAACATTGGGCACTGCTCATCCAGGAGAGAGGGGAGTATTCCATGACGGACCTTACCTGGGCTTTGTACAGCCTCAGGAGGTCGTCTGCGTCGAGCAGGTGCCGAACGCGACGCAAGAGTGTCACCTCAGGGAGGCTCCGCGCCACACACTCCAGGTGGCGATCGAAACTGAGTTCGAGTCGACCTCCACCCCCAAGATGTTGATGGAGTCCTTGATGACCAGGGTGTCGCCCCAAACTTCAGCCGTCCCTGCACAGTCTGGCGTCCTCTCCGAACGCGATATGACCATGGCCTGGGTCTTCTCGGCAGCAAACTTGATTTGCCAACGTCGTCCCCAGGCCATGATGTCACCAAGATGGCGGTTGGTGGCTTTGATCATGTTCGAGGTTTCCTCCTGGTGTAGCTGTGGGACAGGGTGCAGTCGTCAGTGTAGGCTGAGGCGACTAGTAGGCCACGGAGCAGCCTGTCGAAGTATGCGTTCCAAAGGATCGGGCCCGGTACTGATCCTTGTGGAACGCTGGCAGTGACTGGGTAACTGCCTGACGTGCACCCGTTCACCACTACCCTCAGACTCCGGCCTTGCAGGTAGATCGAAAATAGCTGCAGCAGTTGTCCCAGATGCCGTGTTCGAGCTTGGCCAGAGGCCCTCTGCCACACAAAGTCGAATGCCCCAGTAATATCTAGGGCAACAACAAGTGAGGGCCGACCGGAGTCCAGGGCGTCATGCCAAGACTTGCTGAGAAGGAAGAGGAGGTCTGATGCCGAGCGATCTCTCCTGAACCCGTGCTGGCGAGGAGACAATAGATGGTTCTCCTCTAGGTGGCGCGTCATCTGCTCAGCAATAATCCGCTCCAGGATCTTGCTAACAATTGACAGGAGCGAGATTGGGCGGTAGTAAGTTGGGTCTGTCCTGTCCTTCTTCTTGAAAACCGGTGTGACACGAGCCTCTTTCCATAGGGTCGGCCAGGCCCCTGCGCTTAGGCACTGTCTGAATATACGTGTGAGGGGGTACGACAGCTCCCCTGTACAGTGCTTCAACAGGAAAGGGCTGATGTCATCAGGGCCTAGGGCTTTCCTGATGTTGGTGTCTCGTAGGTGCTTGGCCACTGTGCTCTCTCTCTCTCTCTCTCTCTCTCTCTCCTCGCTTTCCTGGTTCTTTCTGTCTCTCTCTGTGTCTCTATATCTCTGTCTCTTTGTGTATTCTTTTCTCTCTCTCTGTATGTCTGTTTGTCTGTCTGTTTCTGTATCTGACTGTCTATCTTTTTCTCTGTTCTTATAGTTTCTTCTTCTTAATTTTCTTGTTCTTCTTTTTCTTGTTTTCTTTCTCCTTCGTCGTCATTATCAGGAGACTTATATATCTCTATCTGTCTATCTGTTTATTGCCCGTTGTCCCTCTGTGTTCTTTCTGTCTGTCTGTTTTTTCTGTCTCTTTCTCTTGTTGCTGTTGATATTATAGTTTTCTTCTTTATCATCTTGTTCTTCTTATTCTTCTTTCGCTCTCTTCAGCGTCATATAACTTGTCACCTCCTCCTCCTCTTTCTTCTTCCTCTTTCTCCTTCTCGTCTTCCTTTATTATATTTTTCTCTATCATCTTATTCATCTCGTTCTTCTTCCTCCTCTTTCTGTTTCAGCATCATAAGACTCGTCATCTCCTTCTCTTCCTCCTCCTTCTTCTCCTGTTCCTTCCTTCCTTTATTTCCCGTACAAAGACTTTCGTTTCTTTATTCAGACACACACACACACACACACACACACACACACACACACACACACACACACACACACACACACACACACACACACACACACATGCACTCACACACTCACTCAGTAATTCAAGCGATGGATTCCTGTACGCCGGGCTCCCCTCACCCCTGCTCGTTTGTGTTCCCCGTAAGTTTTCAAGCAGCACACCCTCACCCTGGGTATATAACACGACCAGGGGATATTACTGGAACAGCGATACGGCGTATAACTCACTCTCTCCTGCAGCTTTCCTTCCGTATATCTCCTTCCTCTTCTGCCAGGGGACCCAGACCAGAGACCGCTTTGATGTGCTTTCTTCTTCCTTCCCAAACTTGTAACACGAGACGTCTTCTTCTTCCTGGCCAGGGTCGTATCACCCGGTTTAGTCTTGATCTAGAGAAACGGCGGATACGTGGTCAAAGAGGAGAGAGAAAAGATGCTGCATGAGATGGAGAGGTAAGATGGAAGGAAGCATCATGGGTTAGGGAACAGAATAAGGCTGGATATATTACGATTAAGACTAAGGAGTGGGCTTGGGCACGTCGTGTTATGGGTAGAAATGATGACAGACGGACAACCAAAGATGCTGCGTGAGATGGAGAGGTACGATAGAAGGAAGCATCATGGGTTAGGAGAACAGTATAAGGTTGGCGATGTTAAGATTAAGCTAAAAAGATGACTTACGGTGGTCGTTTCATGGGTAGAAATGATGACAGACGGACAACCAAAGATGCTGCGTGGGATGGAGTGGTAATGGAAGGAAGCGAGCGAGCGTCACGGGTTTTGAGACAGAATAAGGTTGATGTTAAGATCGAGCGTAAGAAGTGGACTTGTGGAGGTCGTATTATGTGTAGAAATGATGACAGACGAATAACCGAGGATGCTGGGTAAGACGAAGAGATAGAAAAGAAGGAACAAATAAAGAAAAGAAAGAAGAACAGGAGGAAAGGAGGAGATAGAGAGAGGAAACAAGAGACAAAGACAGAGAGAAAGCAACAGAGAGAGAAAGGAAAAAAAAAAAAAAAGAAGAAGTAGTAGATGAAAGTCAAGTCATATATAATTTGCCAGGACAGAATGGAGTACACTGAGAGGAGAAAGACAGTTAGAGAATGTGAGTTATTTAAATACATATAAAACTGAATCTGTATATCTTAGCTTTTTTTTTTTTTTTTTTTACATTGCTGCCTATTGCGCCGGTAGGGTTCTTCCCGGTGGATCCTGATGGTCGGTCCAAGGCTTCATTCCGGTGGGTTCTGATGGTCGGCCCAGCCCGTTCTGGCGCAGGCGAGTGTTTATAGTGGCACCATCTTGCATTGGCTCATGCTGCCCTCCCAGAGCTCATTTTTGATCCTAGAATCTAGAGCCCGGGTTGATAGGTGGCCTTCTGGACAGCATGTGGGTAGTTTTAAGCCACTCGGCGGCGGCTGAAAATCCCAGCTTGCGGCACTGGCGGGGATTGAACTCGCGTCCTCCTGAACACGAGGCCGTTACTTTGACGACTCAGCCACCGCCTCCGCTTGGGAGTGTTAGCGTAGCAACCACACACTATTACATTTGTTCACGATCTTAGGCAAGGGAAAGTTTAATATATATAAGACTTACTGACACTCGTATGTTTTAAGCCCCCAATATTACCTAGAGAAAAGTTAGAAATGATGTTAATCGATAGTGTTGTGTTTGGAATAGTTAATCAGTGACCAATCGAACTTTTACTCTCCTGAACTAAAGAAAGTGAGAGTATGATGTAACTAATATTATAATAAGCTTAACGCCTCATTGAAATATTGCCAAAATAGGAAAAAGTGATGACTTATATCAGTGGTGCTCAACATTATTGGGTGGCAGACTCCTGCGTTCTTATGTTCTTATGTTCTTAATGGCTGGAGAAGAAGGGCGTAGCAGTGCCAGAAGTTATCCTCAAGACAGACCTTCTGCATCTTGTAAGTCAACACGTCTCTTCTGCCGACACAAACTACGTTGTCGACAAGATGGCTTCAGATCACGGACATAAGAGTAGTGGGCCTGCCACCATACCACTGTCACTACAACCCCAATGAGCTGGTTTGGGCTCAAGTTAAAGGCTACATCTAGAAAAAACATTCAAGACTGCCGACCTAAAACCACTCATAGAAGAATCAATACAAAATGTTACCAAGGAAATCTGGAAGAATGCTGTCCGGCACGCGGAAAAACTGCAGTCATAGGATGCAGAGAGAGATGTCGTGATTGACAACTTCATTGATTCTTTCATCATCACTCTCACATCTTCAGATGAGCATTCATCCTAAGTCATCCAAGATGCAGTGAAGAGAGGAATAGGCCTATCGGGGATATATACCTCTTAAAAAAAACGCGCCATGACTTTTACCTCTCGGTGGTGTAAATAAAGTCGGTGATATAATCTTTACAATACAATGTTAATGACTAAAACAAAATTTATATTATAAACCCACAATTTCTGTTTTATAACCTAATAAATCAGGTTGAATAAACGAGAGAGAGAGAGAGAGAGAGAGAGAGAGAGAGAGAGAGAGAGAGAGAGAGAGAGAGAGAGAGAGAGAGAGAGAGAGAGAGAGAGAGAGAGAGAGAGAGAGAAGAGAGAAGAGAGAGAGAGAGGAGAGAGAGAGGTAACTGGTGGGATAAACGCGGGCACCGCTGCTGCTTACTCCCTAGAGGCCTACGTCACAGCCGCACGTTTGAGCTACCCGGAGTATAACCTCCTAAATCCTCATTTATATTTCAGTCATTGACGCAGCCCTAAAGCGTGCACAATAATTCTACAACGAAATCAAAGGACGAAACTAGTTATTGCAGGCATTTTAAGAAGACATGGACTTTGATGAAGAACAAAGTGTTTCACCGTGTCATCGATGTGGCGGAGAGGTGAAGGACGCTCGGAAAAGAAGACGAAATGGCGAATTTATTCCCGTTCTTCGTTGCAGAAACCGTGGATGTCAAACTTTTCGTTCCGTTCGCAGAGGTAATGTATTCATCCACTTCACAGATTTAAATAAAAACTAAATTGCAAGCTCTCTTTGTCAAATTTTAGAATTGATCTTTTATTTTATACAAGACCTCTTATGATCTGGTTCAAAGATTAACTGGTAGAGGTACCGAAGCAATATGCGACTGGTTCAACATGTGCAGAGAAGTTTGTACAGCGATTGTTTCAGTCCAACATCGTGGTCAAATGGCAGGGACTGAAGAAGAGCCTGTGCAAATTGATGAAGCACGCTTTGTAGGACAGCGAAAGCACAACAGAGTCCGAATGTTGCAAGGAGACCGGGCTCCAAATTCAACAGACGGTGAAGCTGAAGTGAACAGTAACCGTAACCATGGGAGACGTATTGATGGTGTTTGGTTTGAAGAGAGGCTCAGAGTGCCGATATTTTTACGTTCAAAGAAGAGACCGTGAGACACTTCAACCAATTATTCAGAGATAAGTCTCTGAAGGTTCAATAATCCATTCCGACGACTGGCCAGCTTACTCTAATTTAAACCAAATCAATTTTCGTCATTTTTACGTAAATCATCAGCAGTATTACGTCGATCCTAACACTGGGGCACATACACAAGGAACTGAAAGATCCTGGCTTGATGCGAAGACTCGGGTATTGAAAAACATGAGAGGCAGCAATCAAAGAACTTTTCAGTCGCACCTAGACTACTTCTGTTGGCGGATGATGAGAAAAGAAGCTCCTGACATACATTTAGCATTTTTAGCTGATATATGTGATGTTTACCGATATAATATTTTTAATAAAAAAAAAATGTTTTTATTATGTTTTACCATGTAGATATCATTACAAAGTAAAATATCAACGGTGTAGATACTTTTCCTTGTAGATAACAAGCCAAAGTACGGTGTAGATATTTTTTTCTTATAGATAACAAGCCAAAGTAGCACCCACCCATTTTTTTCAGTCATCCATTTAGTACCTTTTTTTTTAAGTAGTGAGAGGAAATTCGCTAAAGAAAATGGAATGAGGTTAGTCTGTAGGAGGTGCTTGATACGGGGTCTAAAATTTGCCTTGAAGGGGCTGGATTTTTTTACAACAAGGAGACAGATCAAGGGCACACACAAAAAGTAAACAATAATAAAATAAAAGCCTGCTACTGCTGCTCATAAAAAGAATCCAAAGAGGTGGCCGAAAGCTAGGTCAATTTCGGGAGGAGAGGTGTCCAGATACCCTTCTTGAAAGAGTTCAAGTCGCAGGCAGGAGGAAATACAGAAGAAGGAAGATTGTTCCAGAGTTTACCAGCGTGAGGGATGAAAGCGTGAAGATCCTGGTTAACTCTTGCATAAGGGTTTGGACAGTATAGGGATGAGCATGAGTAGAAAGTCGGTGCAGCGGGTCGCGGGAGGGGGTGGCATGCAGTTAGCAAGTTCAAAAGAGCCGTCAGCGTGAAAATATCGATAGAAGATAGAAAGAGAGGCAACATGGCGCATAAATTAAGAGGTAGAAGACTATCAGTAAGAGGAGGAGAGCTGATGAGACGAAGAGACTTAGACTTCACTCTGTCCAAGAGAGCTGTGGAGGGAGCCCCACACGTAAGATGCATACTCCATATGAGGGCGGACAATGCCCTGTATATGGATAGCAACTGCAGGGGGGAGAAGAAGTGGCGGAGACGATACAAAACCACCAGCCTCGAGGACGCTGATTTAGTGAGAGACGAGATGTGAAGTTTCCAGTTAAGATTTAGAGTTAAGGATAGACCGAGGATGTTTAGTGTTGAAGATGGTTACAGCTGAGTGTTGTCGAAGAATAGGGGATAGGTGTTTGGAAGATTGTGTCGAGTTGATAGGTGGAGAAATTGAGTTCTTGAGGCATTGAAGGACACGAGGTTCCTTTTACCCCAATCGGAAATGATAGTAAGGTCTGAGGTTAAGCGTTCTGCAGCTACCAGCTTGGAGTCATGTAATTCCTGTTGAGAGGGTCTTCTGTTGAAAGAAGCTGAATAATGCAGAGGGAGTCATCAGCGTATGCGTGGATAGGACAGTTTGTTATGGAAAGAAGATCATTGATGAATAACAGGAAGAGAGTGGGTGATAGGACAGAGCCCTGTGGAACACCACTGTTAATAAGTTTAGGAGAAGAACAGTGACCGTCTACCACGGCAGAGATAGAACGGCCGGAAATGAAACTGGAGATAAAGGAACAGAGAGAAGGAGAGAATCAGAAAGAGGGCAGTTTGAAAGAAGACTTGTGCCAGACTCTATCGAAGGCCTTCGATATGTCTAGCGCAACTGAGAAGGTTTCACCGAAATGGCTAAGAGAGGATGACCAAGAATCAATTAGCAGAATGAAGAAGATCGCCAGTAGAACGCCCTTGCGGAACCCAGACTGGCGATCAGATGGAATGTTAGAGGTGGAAAGGTGCTTTTGAATCTTCCGGTTAAGGATTGATTCTAAAGCTTTATATAGACAGGAAAGGAAAGCTATAGGGCGGTAGTTTGAGGGATTGGAACGGTCACCCTTCTTAGGCACAGGCTGTACGAAGGCGTACTTCCAGCAGAAAGGAAAGGTAGATGTTGATAGGCAGAGGCGAAAGAGTTTGACCAGGCAGGGTGTCAGCACGGAAGCACAGTTTTTAAGGACAATAGGAGGCGCTATATCAAGTCCATAAGCCTGCTGAGAGTTGAGGCCAGAGAGGGCATAGAAAACATCATTAGGAAGAATCTTAATAACATGCAGGCATAAAGGAGTCGGAAAGGGGGTGAGTAAGAGGAATATGCCCATAATCGTCCAGAGTGGAGTTGTTACAGAAAGTTTGAGCGAAGAGTTTAACCTCAGAGATAGAAGAAACGGCAGTGCTGCCGTCTGGGTTAAGAAGAAGCAGGAAAGAGGAAGTGAAATTGGAGGAGATATTTTTGGCTAAGTGCCAGAAGTCTCTGAAGAATTAGAGAAAGCAAGGTGTTCACATTTGCTATGGATAAAGGAGTTTTGGTAAGTCGAAGAATAGATTTGGCAAGATTCCGGGCTGAAATGTAAAGGTCAAAGTTAGCAGGAGTTTGAAGGCTCTGGTACCTTTTGTAAGCTGCCTCTATCTTTGATGGCACGAGAACAAGCGTGATTAACCAAGGCTTTTTATAGCATGAGAAGTAAAGAAAGTACGTGGAATGTGTGCCGCCATTCCAGAGACAATCACCTCAGTGATGCGCTGGGCACACACAGAGGGATCTCTCTCCTGGAAGCAGTAATCATTTCACGGGAAATCGGAAAAGTACATGCTCAGGTCGTCCCACCGAGCTGAATCTAAATGCCCGGAGCACCATCGCTTTGGTGGGTCTTGTTGGTGTACAGGAGTGATAGGACAGAATACAAAAATAAGATTGTGATCGGAGGAGCCAAACGGAGAGAACAGTACAACAGAGTAAGCCGAAGGGTGAGAGGTTTGGAAAAGGTCAAGAATGTTGGCGTGTCTCCAAGGCTGTCAGGAATACGTGTAGGGTGCCGGACCAACTTCTCTAGGACATTGAGAAGAGTAAAGTTGTATGCTTGTTCACCAGGCTGGTCAGTGAAAGAGGATGAAAGCCAAAGCTGGTGGTGAGCATTGAAATCTCCTAGGATGGAGATTTCAGGGAAGGGAGAGTGAGTCAAGATGTGCTCCACTTTAGAGTTCAGGTAGTCAAAGAATTTTACATAGTTAGTAGAATTAGATGAAAGATAAACAGCACAGTTGTATTTAGCAATATAATGACAATGAAGTCTTAGCCAGATGGTGGAAAATTCACGAGAGTCAAGGTCGTGGGCACGAGAGCAAGTGATGTCATTGCGTACGTAGACGCAACATCCAGCTTTTTATTGAAATTTAGGATAGAGATAGTAGGAGGGAACAGAGTAGAGATCGATGTCAGTAGCCTCAGAAACCTGTGTTTCGGTGAAGAAGAGAAGGTGAGGTTTAGAGGAGGAGAGATGTTCCACAGAATGAATATTAGTACGAAGACCGCGAATATTGCAGAAATTGATAAGAAAAAGGTTTGAGGAGTTATCAAAACACCTTCAGGTCGGCAGCCAGAAGGGGAGTCCTCCTGAGGGAATTTATGGCCACCCCACCAGGCGGGGACCTGAGGCATTGTTGTTCAACGCCATTTTGAATTTTGGGACAAGGTGTGTGTGTTGTGTGAATGTAGTGTGGTGTAGATAGAGAGAGTATCTGTCTTTGAGAGCATGCTGAACTACTCTCTGGTGTAGATGAGACAATAGTGAACGGTTAGTGAGGTAATGGAAGGGTCTTTGGAGGGCTTAAGCACCCATCTCACTTCCCATATACCTCACCGGGAGTGGTTTGCGCCTGTCTGGTAGGTGTCTTCCTACCTAATTCCTACCTACCTGAGACGGCAGCACTGCTGTCTCGTCTGTCTCCAAGGCTGAAATCCTCGCTCAAACTTTCTGTAAGAACTCCACCCTGGACGATTCTGAGCATATTCCTCCTACTCATCCGCCCTCTGACTCCTTTAGGCCTGGTATTAATATTTTTCCAAATGATGTTTTCTATGCCCTCTGGCCTCAACTCTCAGAAGGCTTATGGACCTGATGGAGTGCCTCATATTGTCCTTAAAAACTGTGCTTCCGTGCTGACACCCTGCCTGGTCAAACACTTTCGCCTCTGCCTATCAATATCTACCTTTCGTTCCTGCTGGAAGTATGCCTTTGTACAGCCTGTGCCTAAGAAGGGTGACCGTTCCAATCCCTGAAACTACCGCCCTATAGCTTTACTTTCCTCAGATCTAAAGCTTTGAATCAATCCTTAACCGGAAGATTCAAAAGCACCTTCCACATCTAACCTTCTATCTGATCGCCAGTATGGGTTCCGCAAGGGGCGTTCTGCTGGCGATAGTCTTGCTCTATTAACTGACTCGTGGTCATTCTCTCTTAGCCGTTTCGGTGGAACTTTCTCTGTTGCGCTAGACATATCGAAAGCCTTCGATAGAGTCTGGCACAAGTCTTTGCTTTCTAAACTGCCCTCTTTCGGATTCTATCCCTCTCTCTGTTCCTTTATCTCCAGTTTCCTTTCCGGCCGTTCTATCTATGCGGTGGTAGACAGTCACTGCTCTTCCCCTAAACCTATCAAAAGTGGCGTTCCACAGGGCTCTGTCCTATCACCCACTCTCTTCCTGTTATTCATCAATGATCTTCTTTCCATAACAAACTGTCCTGTCCACTCATACGCCGACGACTCCACTCTGCATTATTCAACTTCCTTCAATAGAAGACCTTCTCAACAGGAAGTACACGACTCCAGACTGGAGGCTGCAGGAGGCTTAACTTCAGACCTTGCTATCATTTCCGATTGGGGCAGAAGGAGCCTTGTGTCCTTCAATGCCTCAAAAACTCAATTTATCCACCTATCAACTCGACACAATCTTCGAAACATCTATCCCCTATTCTTCGACAACACTCAGCTGTCACCATCTTCAGCAGTAAACATCCTCGGTCTATCCTTAACTCAAAATCTCAACTGGAAACTTCATATCTCCTCTCTCGCTAAATCAGCTTCCTCGAGGTCGGGCGTTCTGTATCGTCTCCGCCAGTTTTTCTCCCCCGCGCAGTTGCTATCCATATACAGGGGCCTTGTCCGCCCTCGTATGGAGTATGCGTCTCACGTGTGGGAAGGCTCCACTCACACAGCTCTTCTGGACAGAGTGGAGTCTAAGGCTCTTCGTCTCATCAGCTCTCCTCCTCCTACTGATAGTCTTTTACCTCTTAAATTCCGCCACGATGTTGCCTCTCTTTCATCTTCTATCGATATTTCCATGCTGACTGCCCTGTCGAAAGGGAGTCACCTTATCGTGGTGACGGGCTTGAAGCGAGGTCGGCGGCACCACCTTCCGTGGTGGCTTGCCCACCCGATAGGGCTCGATGTCCGTTGGCCTGTGGACTGAGTGTTCCCCTCATCACCGGTAGAGGAGGCCTACTGGTGATGTTGCTTTCCCTGCCCTGCCCTCTACCACCCAGGTCAGGGCTACTCTCCCCACGTGTTTGCCGTGCGTGGCGTCCTGTATACTCCCTGTGCCCTCTCATCTGGCGGTTGAGTCCACTGCGGGCAGGATGTAGTTCCCTCGGTGGGCAACACGCCAATTAGGTGGAGGGCTGGGGTAAGACGGGCGGTTCAGTGTGGCCCCATTGAATCAATCGGCTGGTCATGCGATGGCTTGTCAAGTAGTCACTGCTGGGTGGCGGTCGCAAAGGTCCTGCGGCCGCCGTCAAACACCTGGCAGTGGATACGCATACTTCCCCATTATCCCTGGGGCTGTTAGTGCGGTCTGGCCCCAACATTCAGCCTCCCCGTGTTGGGCCCGTGGTGGTGGGGTTGTGGGGAGTGAAACACCTCCCTGTGTATGGGTAAGTTTCTGCCTCGGCCTGCCTCTCTCCCTGACGTCCGCCTGTCCCCGATTACCCCTACACGGTCCTCTCGTCGCCACCTTGAGCCTTTCACGGCTCCTGGTGGTGCCGCTGGAAAGTCCCTACCTCCTAGAGGGGCTGACCAAGATAAGTCCGTGCGACACAAAAGTCCACGTGTGTCTGACAAGGCTGCCTCCCATTCCGGGGTAATTCTGATGTGCGTCCCTCTACCAAGCTGGACGCACTTCAGATGGTGAATATCGATCCATCGTTTTCCTACCGTGCCTTGCACTCCTTACTCAAGCCATTTGGCACAGTCCTTCGTATCCGTCTCATTTATGATGGAGACTTCAAGTCAAACAGATGCTATGTGACCTTTGCTTCAAGCGCTGAAGCCCAGTCGGCGTGTGATGCTGTTGCGACTCTGCCTTTGCAGGTGCTGGATTTCGCGAAACTTCTCCGCTCTTCCAATATTTCTGACAGTGACATGGACTATGTCCTGAACCTCTTCGAAGACGCTTTGTTAGAGCCAACTCCCAGGGACAGCCAAGTCCCTCCCCCTCGTTGGTTTGTTGCATACTATAGGAATGGGCGTGGCAACTTCATTCATGCTGCTAGGTTCCTCGCCAAAGAAATTGGCACGATCCCTGAGGGGAATCTGAAAAAGTATGGGAAGGGAGTGTTAGTCAGGGCTAAAAATATTACTCAAGCTAAAATGCTGCAACATCTACCATGCCCTGCTGACAACATGTTTGAAACGGTCAAAGCACACCATACCTTCAATTATAGTAAAGGCAGTATATATAATCATGAACTCTATGAGTTCTCTGAGGAGGAAATACTTGGGATGTGCCCTAGTTCTGTTCATAAGGTGTCCAAGATGAAGGGTTCAGCTAACATGATACTTCTCACCTTTTTTGGTTCTACCCTCCCTGACCGTGTCAGTATTGGCCCCCTCCATCTTCGGGTAAAGCCTTTTGTTGACCGCCCTCTACAGTGTTTTTCATGTTACGGGTATGGTCATGGTAAGAAATACTGCACTAAGCCTTCTTGGTGTGGTAATTGTTCTGCATTAGGCTCACACTCCACGGCGGAATGTGAGTCAGATGCTTAGTGCTTCTATTGCCAGGATGCTCACCAGTTGTCTTCCAGACAGTGCCCACGATATCGCCTGGAACAGGATATTTTGCAACTTGCAAATAGTCAGTTTATCAGCCTTGGTATTGCGCGCCGTGAACTCCTCTATCGCCAGAAGGCCGGTACTGGAGCAAAGACGTACACCTCATCGCTAGGCCCGCTGCTCAGGTGTCCTCTACGGTTTCCTCCCGCCCTTTGAAGCTACTGTTAATACGTCCCATAATAGATTTTCCTTTTGTCCTGTGATTCTGTCGAGTCATCTCCAGGTTCTGAATTCTGATGGGGCTTCTCCGGCTCGTCCCAGGTGATGCATGTTAATGTACATGCACCTCACATTGCTTCGCCGAAGTTCGCCAGAGGTATGAACAAGCGACACCGCGGTTCAACAGATTCAGTTGAATCTGTGCCGCCAACTAAGATTACTGTAGGTATTCATGATTCTGGGGTCTCTCAGGAAAGGCCTAAGGAGGAAGATGCGGAGGCTCATATTGAGCCTGCTGCGACCCCCTCTGTTCCAGTTACTGTTGCTTCTAGTGGTTTTCCTGATCGGGATATGGAAACTGAGGAATCCCTTGAGATAGTGTTAGAATCCTTCCTGCGAGCATGTTGCTTCGGGGAGTGGTGTGCGGTCTGGCTCTAGTAGTGCGGCGTCCGGAGGGGCGCAGGTTCCTTTGTTGGGAGAAAGCTCGAGGTCCCTCGACCCGGCTCCTCTCGGGTCCCAGTCTCCTCTTCTCGTCGTATTACCGTACCGAATCAGGTGGGTAAAAGGCAGTTTCTTTCAGGGGCTCGTCTGGAGCGTACTCGAAAACAGACATCTTCCTACTCCAGTGGAATTGTAGAGGCCTACGGGCCTCGTGGGAGGAACTCAGTTCAGGATGAGATAGATAAGCTTAAGAAGAACAAGTCGCCAGGTCCTGACGGGATATTTCCGAGGATATTAAAGGAATTAGGTGATGTACTCAGTGACCTACTAACCGACATCATTAAGATGTCGGTAAATACTGGCTATGTGCCGAGCCTATGGAAAGTAGCTAATGCGACGCCGATTTTTAAAAAGGGGGACAGGTCAGTTGCTTCAAACTATCGCCCATTTAGCTTAACATCGGTTATAGGCAAGATGCTGGAGTCCATAATAGCCAGGAACATTCGGGAGCATTTAGAGAAACATAGCTTAATTCACGACTCGCAGCATGGGTTCACAAAAGGTAGGTCATGCCTCACCAATCTCTTGTCCTTCTACAATAAAGTATTTGAGGCTGTTGACAGAGATGAAAATTATGATGTAATCTATCTTGATTTTAGTAAAGCGTTTGACAAAGCTCCTCACCAACGACTGTTGCTTAAATTACAGGCTCACGGAGTAGAGGGTAAAGTTTTGATCTGGGTCAAGGCGTGGCTTAGCAATAGGAAGCAAAGAGTGCAAATCAATGGTAAAAGATCTGACTGGGGATGTGTTACGAGTGGGGTCCCACAAGGTTCGGTATTAGGTCCACTTTTGTTTATTATTTATATCAATGACTTAGATACAGGAATTAGTAGTGATGTTAGTAAATTTACAGATGATACCAAGATCGGTAGAGTAATTGAGTCGGATCAGGACGCTAGTATTCTCCAAGGTGAACTCAACAGATTGTATGATCATGGATAAATGGCAGATGGAGTTCAATGTTGGGAAGTGCAGTATTCTGAGTGTAGGTAGGAACAACCTCACATAACTATTGCTTAAATGACACTCTCATACGCAGGTCTGAAAGGAGGGGATTTAGGGTCTTAGTGAGTTCTGATCTCCGTCCAAGGGCACAATGCATTCAAGCTAGAAATCGAGCTAATAAGGTACTGGGATTTATTTCAAGGAGCGTAAGCAACAGAAGCCCCGAAGTCTTCCTCAAACTATATTTAACATTAGTTAGACCTCATCTTGACTAATCGGTTCAGTTCTGGTCACCTTACTATAGAATGGATATCAAAATGTTAGAATCGGTGCAGAGGAGGATGACTAAGATGATTCAGGGGTTGAGAAACTTGCCATACGAGGAAAGACTCAAACAGTTAAACTTGCATTCTCTAGAAAGGCGAAGGGTGCGTGGAGACATGATCGAGGTTTATAAATGGATGAAGGGCTTTAATAAGGGAGACATTCATAAGGTTTTATTGGTAATGGGTTTAAACTGGATAAATTCAGATTCAACAGGGACATAGGAAAAAATTGGTTTACTAACAGGGTGGTGGATGAGTGGAATAGGCTTAGCAGTCATGTGGTGAGTGCCAATACAATTGTCACATTCAAAAATAGACTAGATAAATTCATGGACAGCGATATTTGGTGGGGTTAGATACACGGGAGCTTAGGGTCAAAGGAACTGCCTTGTACAGGCCTACCGGCTTCTTGTAGACTCGTGCGTTCTTATGTTCTTAACTCCGAGCATTGATATCTCGATTTTCTCCTGCTTGCCTTTGCTTACAGGAGACAATGCTCGGAGACTACACTCACTCTAGTCCTCCTGGGTATCGTGCCGTTTACAGTACCCCTAATCCTGGACAGGGCCACCATGGTGACACCGCCATATTCGTTCGCTGTGATATCCCTTATGTCCCATTACAGCTTCGCTCAACGTTGCAGTCTGTTGCTGTTAAGGTTTATTTGGGCAAATTGTATACATTATGTAGCCTTTATCTCCTCCTGGTGTTCCTGCTGACAGACACAATCTTGACGACCTGGTGCAGGAACTTTCCTCGCCTTTACTTTTATTAGGGGAATTTAACGGTCGCCATCCGTTGTGGGATGATAGTGCTACCAACCCGCGCGGACTTTTAGTTGCTTCTTTTATTGAGGATCAGGGATTATAAATTTTAAAGTCTGGGGAGGTGATACATTTTCATAGCCAGACAGGTACTTTTTACTTATAGATCTTTCACTTTGCACTTCTAATTCTCTTCCTGATTTTCGTTGGCGGTTCTTACCGGACTTGTATGGCAGTGACCACTTTCCAATTTTATTGGAACGCATTGACTCTGTACCACAGTCACGCCTTTCTCGCTGGCGTCTAGATAAAGCAGACTGTCAGCGATTTACGGAACTTACCTCCTCTCTTCGTCCTTTGGGTGACTTTGGAACTTCTGACGAGGCTGCATCCTATTTCACTGATGCCCTACATTCTGCAGCCCTTCAATCCGTCCCCAGGACGTCTGGCCAGCTCCCTAAACGTCCTGTTCCCTGGTGAAACGCTGCTTGCACTACTGCTGTGAAAGAGAAGCGTGCTGCATTCTCTCGACTTCGTCGTCACCGTGGGGACCCCCCATGTTTGATGTTGGCGAGCGCCTGCTCGAGCACGACGCACTTTCAAGGAGGCTCAACGAATTTCTTGGAAGGCTTATCTCTCTTCCATCACTACCAGAACTACACTCAATGAAGTCTTTAACAGAGTTCGTAAGATCTCTGGGAAGTTTCCCCCCCCCCCTCCCCCTACAGTGTTATCGCATGTAGGGGAGACGGTGGGGGACCCTAAATCTGTTGCTGACCTATTCGCCAAGCACTTTGCCAGTGTCTCTAGGAAAGATCCTACTGCACCAGGGGCACGTCACTCGGCGTTAACTTCGCTTCCACCGGAGGGGACTATTATATGGCTGTAAGGTTTACTCCTCCGCCAAGAAGGCTCGCCTACGCGTGTTGGACTCAGTGCATCATGCCGGGGTCCGCTTGGCTACTGGTACATTCCAGTCTTCACCGATACCTTGCCTCAGGATTTGAGACGCCAGTCCTCTCTATTCCGTTGCTGGTTCCGCGTCCAACGCCTCCCGGAATCAGTTCCTTGTGTGTCAATTTTGCCGGATTCCCGTTCGCCTGCGTATGATGAGCGACCTAGTTTCCCTAAACCTTTGGGTTTCGGGTAGAGTCTGCCCTTATCGAGTACCTAGGGTTGGATACTGGCAGTTCCTGGTGTATCTGTGTGTTCTCCCACTATAGATAATAAGAGGATTTACCGCCATATGCGTCCTGAGCCTTATTTTAGAGCATTTCACTGAACACCGGACTCCATCCCTGTCTTTACTGATGGCTCTAAATTGGAGGCTGGAGTTGACTTTGGGGTGGTGTTCCCCTACTTCCGTCGGGGCGGTAGTCTTTCGTCGGGTGCTTCGGGAGTTACTGGTGAGCTGTCTGCAATAGTCCTTTCTGTACAGATTATTTTTACGCTTCCTGTGGACTCATTTATGATTTTTAGTGATTCTCGTAGCACTCTTTCTGCGCTGGGCCTTTACTCCCTCTGTTAATCCCCTAGTTTTATCTGCTCTCGAGTGGCTGTATTTGCTCAGCAACAGGGGATATCGCGTTGGGTTTTGTTGGGTTCCAGGACACGTTGGCGTACACGGGAACGAACGAGCTGATGGAATTGCAAGGGAGGCAGCAGATAGAGCTGGCACCCCTAGTGATGTCCCATGTACAGATATGTTTCCAGTTGGCGGAGAGGTGGAATGCCGGGTGCAACTTCCAAAATGGGAGGACTGTGTCTCGTCCTTGGTCATACGAAAGTGTCTGTGACTGTCGCTCGCAGACAGCCTTGACCCGTCTTCGGACGGGTCATACGCGTCTAACACATGGTTACCTCATGTCCCGGGGTGCAGCCTTATTGTGATGACTGCTTGGTTCCCCTGACCGTGCGGCACTTGCTGGCCGAGTGCCCCAGTTTGGGGGACCTGCGAGTGCGATACCTGTCGCAGTGTCGGGGAGAAAACGGATCATTCCGTCTCTCGCTGTTGCTGGGAGGGAGATGCCTTTCCCCGGGACAAGAGGTACTTCTCTTTATGGAGAAGGCTGGCCTTTTCCATGACTTATGACCGTTTTCTGTATGATTTGTTTCGTCTCGTTTTGTTTGGCTTTGCTCTTAGTTTACTTTTTTAGTTTACTTTTTTAGCCTCTTTATTATTATTTTATTTTTAATTTTTAGTTTTTAACTCATTGAATGCGGCGCCATATGACCCTGGCTGTTGCGGCGCCTAATTTAAAACAATCAATCAATCAATCACACCCAACACCCCACCCTATGGTACAATAACCACTCCTGTGTGCGGAAAACAAATATATTGCCCTGAGCAAGGCCCGAACGTCCGTGACACGACCCACACTGCCTTCTCACCTCCTTAGTGATACAAGCACACAGTACACAGTGCTTACCCCCTCCGAGCCTCAGGGTTGTGTTTGAAACAGTACTTACAGGTAACTATAGGTTATTGTAAGGTTATTGTAAGCCAAGTACCACAAGGAATGATCGATCAATGAAAAAAGTGCACTTACAACAAGGAAATCAAGCTGTAAATGTGTATAAGTGAAGCGGAACACAATCACACAGTTGCAGCAGCCAGGACACCTCCACGAGGTACGAACACACAGAGTTGGCGCCAAAGAAATAAACATTTCCAGTCTATATCTTTTCTTCACTTTATTCCACGCTTGCCTGGCGGTGTGCTTGGATTAGTTTGAAATTCACACATTATTTAAAGAGCCGCCTATATTCATGTTTAGAATGTGCTCCCAGCAAATATACAAACGCACTAACCATTATAATCAATATGGTGTGTACTGACTTTCAAGTAAATACTGTCAATCGGGTCAGTAATGCGTTGGCTGTATCGCCCCGACATCGTTCTGTTTGTTTTGGACCGATGAAGGAAATTCAAATCGGCCCTGTACTGGCACGACATTCTGTTACCTCTATCCCGATGTTCCGCTACTTGCCGGCATCGGCCCGTACTTTCGATGTTTGCTGGGTGGGCACCTTATAACTGGGCCAGATGAAGGGTTTCATCTGGCGTCCAATTTGCCTTTCTACACCTCCTCTTATCTTGGGTGGCCATGGCGCGGGTTCAAAGCTGGCGCGAGCTGATTGTTGTTTCGACCAGACGATAACAATAGTGGTAAATACGTATCTCTAGTAATCAACTTTCAAACTATGAAATCCTTGTCGAAAATTCATTTGATATTTATTTATTTTATTTTGAGATATAATTTCACACACTTTCGGCCGTTTTTTTTTTTTGCAAAATTCATCAACAAACATTACAAATCATCCGCTATTCTTAGCGGTTAGAGATGTCAGTGCCCTAAGACGACGACTTAACTATGTCTCTTGCTACGTCGGTCACTACCGTCAAGTCTCAATTTATGTTCGAATCCTACCTAGGGCGGAACTGATAGCATAGTTTTATAAGTACGGCCCTGGGCCCATACTTATAAAACAAAGTCTTCGTCTCAGGCTCGTCTGAAGAGCTCGCAGAGCGGGTCTGCGTCCTAAGTCTTTCCGAGCCAGAGGCTCGACCGTAGCTACAATTGGGTGAGAGTGCCAAGGAATCGATTCAGTCGGCACTCGGTACCGGTACCCAGTGCCAAGAAGACTCATGATCACTCGGTACTGACCATTGCCACTAGTGCCGGTACCGGTTGGATCTTAGTGACGCTCGGCTCTCGCCAGTCGCCATGCGGTATGGGCCCTGTGGATACGAATTAAACCTTGAATGTTGTGCTGGCTGCTGAGTCACTGCCTCGCTGACCGTCTTCCCAAGTTCCCACCATTTTGTCCTGCTTTTCGTTTCCATCATGGCTCCTGTTTCCATTATTTTATCATTGGGTTTATTTATTGAATTTATTGGATAATCCTTCATGTCCGATTCTTTTTCTTTTTTAGGTTGCTAATGTTTTTTGTTATTGTCATTAGACTGTGATCGAGTAGGCGGTGGCCGAAGTGATAGCGTACTGGACCCACATTCGCCGCGTGATGGACGACGCGGGTTCGAATCCTCACGCTACCACTCGGATTTTTCAGTCACCGCCGAGTGGCTTAAACTACCCACATGCTGTCCTGAAGACCACCCATCAACCCGGACTCTAGAGGAAGCCGTCCGCGAATCAAGAACGAGTTCCGGGGCAGCATGAGCCAATGCAAGATGGCGCCACTATAAACACTCGCCTGCGCCAGAACGGGCTGGGCCGACCATCAGGCCCCACCTGAAGAAACCTTGGGCCGACCATCAGGCCTCACTGGAAGATGACTACCGGCGCAATAGTAAAAAAATTAAAAAAAAAAAAAAAATCCATAATAACTATACATACTAAAAAAAAAATCGAAAAAATAAATATTCACTTCATTCAGAGAGAGAGAGAGAGTGAGAGAGAGAGAGAGAGAGAGAGAGAGAATATCCATATCACTGAGATAGCCACTCACTGAGTGGTTATCTCTCTCTCTCTCTCTGTTAAACGTGAACGAGTCATATGAATGTAACAGTGGCATGTAAAAAAAAAACTGTCTTAGGTTAAAAGCTAGCGAGTTAACGAGTCTTAAGAAAAAGCTAAAATATTTTTTTATTCTTCTTCTGTGATTTTCCCTTAAGGGGGAAACGGGCCGTTGTCGAAAAACGACGGCCCGTAAAATATATTGTTATTGTTATTAGACTATGATCGAGTACATCCATAATCACTATACATGCTATTTTTTATTCGAAAAATTTAATATTCATTTCATTGAGAGAGAGAGAGAGAGAGATAATACTATATTACCAAGACAAATATCTGATATGGATATTTTCTTCCTTCCCTTCTCTCTCTCTCTCTCTTGCTACACCTCCGTTAGTTTATCATCTTATATAATCAATAATGCAATTCTTTATATCCAAAAATTCTCGCCGAGGATTCAAACTCTGTTTTTCGTTTATGCTTTATTGCAATATGACTCTCAGATAAAAGTTAACGAGTCATACGAATTTAAGTGGCAAGTAAAAGAAAACGAAGTCTGAAGATAAAAGAAGCGAGTCCCACGAGTCTTTAGAAAACCGCAAGTAAGAAAGAAAACAAAATCTTATGTTTAACTTAACCTTATAGGACACATAAAACAAATTCAATATAAACGAACCTTTAAAAGCAAGCTAATGTTGAGGAGGATTCTTGTGTGGTGAGTGAAGGCTGCAGTCGTCATGTGAAAATTACTCTGACATCAAGCGTGACATGTCGTGGGTTAAGTTGGACAGAATCGTGAAATCCTTGATGAATATGAATATTCTATGTTTGTTTCTTACCTGCCGTTTTCTTATATATATATATATATATATATATATATATATATATATATATATATATATATATATATATATATATATATATATATATATATATATATATATATATATATATATATATATATGTGTGTGTGTGAAAAATATAAATGACAATAATAATTCATATATCCAAGATCTACATATTTTAAGACAGCTATTTTTTTACCATCATACGTTCTAATTAAAAAACGTCATTGTAACATGACTATACATGTTATAAATCAGTTTAAAATGCGTCAAATTTATTTATCATATATTTCTTATCCTACATATTCACTATTCAGCATACATTTTATTTAGAATCAAAATTATGTTTATATTTTCATCAACTTAGACGGCTGCGTTTCTGAGAAACTAGTTCTCCAGCTTGAGAATAGTCTTTCGCTTGGTACAGATGATGCTGGAATACACATAAACTTTTTGGCCTGATTTTGCAATGTGGAGCAGGAGACTATGTTTTTCTACCATGCCAAAGGGTCTTCATGTCTAGGGTAACATTTGTTCCTGGAGAAATCGTGTTATTTCTATATCTGACCCAACAGATGGTTGTACTGATCTTAGAGTGTTCTCCACCCTCTTGTCAAATTTTTCCCACAAGGACAATTTTAAAGCCGTTTATCTCTGTTCGTGTGGCCTTTTTGCTTGGGAAAATGTAGCTGTAGCTGTGTGTTGAAACAACAAGCCACTATCCACACGAATCATTTTGATTAGACGATCTTTGATTTCATTAACATTTTCCTGGCTAACAAAGGAAGCTTCTTAAATCAAGGATCTAACATATTTGCAGCTCCGAAGAGAAACACACTCTCCACTGTTGGGAACTTTCGTGACAGTTGAGCCTGAAGTTCTACCCCGTGAGGAAATGAGAGATACATATCCCTTCTCTCCATGTCATCGCTTGCTGCCATGCAATCCTGCAGGGCTCTGATCATAGGTATTACTTTGACAATGAGGTAAATTTCCCTGATGACATTTATTTTGCAGCTACTTCAAAAGGCTGCAACACCGTGAATGATTTTCTACCACTTCCATTTCACTCCTATTAAGGCACATTGCTTGCTCAGAGAGTATTGGTAATTGCTTCGTGTTGCTCCAGAAACCGTTCCACCATGTAATGGGTCGAATTCCATCTTGTTTCCACGTCTGTTAATAACTTCTTTATTTCAGCATTCCTCTGCTTCTAAACTTATGCCAATTTGGCCGAAGCTTTAACACTGTGGTGGAAGTATGATACAATGTTGTTGTTGTTGTTGTTTTTCTCTCCTGCACTTCTTTCACTTCTGATGTGTTTATGATTGCCTTCTGGACGACTAAATTTATTGTATGGGCAAAGCAACCGAGATGTCGCACATTCATGATGTTAGATACCGCTGCAACCATATTGTTGCATTATCGGTCACAATGCAGCACAATTTGTCATTGATTTTCCAATCATTGCATATCTGACTCAGTTGATCTGCTACGTTTTGTGCTGTATGATTTTTCGCCATTCTTATGGTTTCTAGAACTAGATATATTAGTTCCCATTCCGAATCAATAAAATGAGCAATTACTGTTAAAAACTCTTTGTTTGTCTGGAACTCCACAGGTCAGACGTAAGTGCAACATGGTCTGCTTTTTCTATGTTTTTGTTTTAACTGCCTCCACTTGTTTTTTTATATAGTGTAGGTAAATGGGATCGCGCAAGATCCCTTCTACTTGGAAGTATATACCTTGGATCAAGAACACCAACAAATTCCTTAAAGCCCTCATTTTCTACCAGAGACAGAGGTTGCAAATCTTTCACTATCATATTCTGAAAACAGGCATCAAGTTGTTTTTTCTTTTGTGACCCATCCCCATAGCTTTGTTTCTTTGCAATGAGGTATTCAAGAGTTCTTTGCACTTTTGCACTGGCCCCCGCACTCCCTGAAGGTATTAGTTGCGGTTGTGGTCTTGCTGAGCTCCCCGAAGACCCTGGTTGTGATTGTGATCATCCTACGCTCCCCGAAAGTACTGGTGGCGAGTCAAGTGATATTTCCTCTCTTTCTGAAGCCAGTTCTATTGGATGCCTCACACGCATGTGCTTCATCATCCCCGTCGTGCTTCCAGTATATGACAGGACATCTTTACAGATGAGGCATTTCACGATGTTGTCCGCTATCTGCTCCATAAAAGTCCAACACGGACTTCTCTTGGCCCTTTTGGGGCCCATGGTGGTAGATATCTGTAAAAAAAAAAAAAAATAAAAAAAAAAATGCTTATGTTAACAGTGACACAACAAAATCTTAATACTAGCTTTAATTAAATGGTATTAAATATTCACATCAGATATATTCACCTCTAACATTTAACCAACATTTAACAGTGACAAAAAAATCCTTACTCTTACCTGAAACAGCTGTCAACCTGACGCTGCCGCCCACACACACAAGCTGAGTGATGTATAGATGTCTGAATAATTTTTGGTTCGGGACTGATGATATGCGGCCTATATAAGGAAACCCTAGCCATGTGTAGGGAAAGACAATGCTATACTTTAAGTTGTCATCACTCATCAGCTGATACTTTTTCGCCAATTCTGATTTGCCTTTATATATCGTTTTGGTGACGTCGTAGATTTAAGTGTTTCCGATTGATCAAGATATTTTTCTTCTCCAGGACAACAAGGGTATAAAAGGAACAACTAGTACATAAAGTTGAAAATCCTAGTTGTTTAGGTCTCTTTTTCATACTTTATCTGAATTTGGCGTGTCGAAGAAATTAGTCAGCAAACACAGCCGGGATGGGTAAGGTGACAACGTAGACAAGTACCAGGTACTTCAAGCTGGAACAAGAAATAAGAAGTTCGATTACGAAATGCGCGGCATTAAACTCACAACCGTTTAATGCGTTAAGGACCTGAGGGTCAAAATTGCGTCAAAACTCAAGTTCTCACATCAATGCATCGATGCAGCAAATAATGCGAACATAATGATGGGCTTCATTAAAAGAAACTTTTTATTCAAGAATAAAGATGTAATACTTCCGCTCTACAATAGTTTAGTCAGACTCCACTTGGAATATACGGTACAGTTTTGGTCTCCCCACCATGCAAAGGACATTGCTAAACTAGAAGGTGTTCAGCGTCGAGCAACAAAAAATAATCCCTTCCTTGCGCAACAAATCCTACGAAGAAAGACTTTCCACCCTTAATATGTTCTCTCTTGAGAAACCTCGCCTCCGAGGAAAACTGATCGAATGTTTTAAAATACTTAATGGTTTCACGAATGTAGACAGAACAAAATTATTTATGATCGATGACACTTTGCGAACGAGGAACAATGGCACAAAACTCAAATGTAGACAAATAAATTCAGACTGCACCAAATTTTTCTTCACCAACGTTCTAGTGCGAGAATGGAATAAGCTCCCACCATCAGTGGCCCAGTGTAACACGATTGACTCCTTTAAAAACAAGCTCGACCGTCACTTCCTTGAACTTAATATTAACTAGAGTAGAAAAGCAACGTTTTGGAGCCATATGATTACTGTAAAATCACTTAGGTTTAAGGACAGACCACCTGGTCTGGACCATGGGGTCTGTGTGGTCTGATTTTCTATGTAAATCTATGTAAATCTCTCTCTCTCTCTCTCTCTCGCTCTCTCTCTCTCTCTCTCTCTCTGAATGAGGTGAATATTTATTTTTTAGAAAAAAAAAATAGCATGTATAGTTATTATGGATGTATTTGATCATAGTCTAATAACAATAACAATATTTATTAGCAACCTAAAAAAGAAAAATAATCGGACATGAAGAATTATCCAATAAATCCAATTAATAAATAAAATAATAAAATAATGGAAACGGGAGCAGTGATGGCAACGAAAAGCAGGACAAAATGGTGGGAACTTGGGAGGTCAGCGAGGCAATGACCAGCGTCTCCACAGGGCCCATACCGCATGACGACGGGCGAGCGCCGAGCGTCACTAAGTTCGAAACGGTACCGGTACTAGCGGCAATGCTCAGTGCCGAGTGATCATGAGGCTTCCCGGCACTGGGTACCGGTACCGGGTGCCGGCTGAATAGATTATTCTCGGTACTGTGTACCGGTACCAGGTGCCGGTTGAATGGATTCTTCTCGGCACCCGGTACCGGTACCTGGTGCCGAGAAGAATCTATTCAGCCGGCACCCAGTACCGATACCCAGTGCCGCGAAGACTCATGATCACTCGGCACTGAGCATTGTCGCTAGTACCGGTACCGTTTGGATCTTAGTGACGCTCGGCGGAGCGCGGCCTCGCCAGTCGCCATGCGGTATGGGCCGCGTGGAGACGATAAGCTTTGAATGTTGTGCTCGGTGCTGAGTCACTGCCTCGCTGACCGTCTTTCCAAGTTCCCACCATTTTGTCCTGCTTTTCGTTTCCATCATACCTTCCGTGTCCATTATTTTATTATTGGATTTATTTAATGGATTTACTGGATAATTCTTCATGTCCGATTTTTTTTTAGGTTCCTAATATATATTGTTATTGTTATTAGACTATGATCGAGTACATCTGTAATATCTATACATGGTATTTTTTATCGAAAAAAAATAAATATTTACTTCATTCAGAGAGAGAGAGAGAGAGAGAGAGAGAGAGAGAGAGAGAGAGAGAGAGAGAGAGAGAGAGAGAGAGAGAGAGTTTTCTTTACAGAAAATTTATTTAGGAATTTCATCGGACGGCATTAAGATATAAATAAAAATTTGAATACCGGTACCGGTACCAGTACTAACGGTACCCAGGTTTTCGGTATCGGTACTACCGGTACTCAAATTAACGGTATCTGCCCATCTCTACTCTAACGACCAATACCTGCAAGTCGCCGTAGAAGCGCGCGATTCCGTGAGAAGCTGAGCGCGAGAAGAATGGCGGGGCGGACTAGTTTATAATTGTCATGGAGAGAAGTGGGGGATAGGGGAACGAAAGCGGGGGGAATAGGGGGTGTTAGGGATCGTAGGGGCGTGGGGGCTAGAAGGAATATGAAGGAAAAAGAATAATTTGCCGGTCGGTTCAGGAAGCTCAGCGTCACCGGGAGTCATTAATCGCCGAGGAAAGGAATAAAAGTTTCCCCAGAGTCTGGACGAAAGAAAGAAAACTGAAATCTACTTCTTGTGCTGTGAAAAGAGAGAGAGAGAGAGAGAGAGAGAGAGAGAGAGAGAGAGAGAGAGAGAGAGAGAGAGAGAGAGAGAGAGAGAGAGAGAGAGAGAGAGAGAGAGAGAGAGAGAGGAGAGATTAATTATCGCAAAATTTAAGATAATAGTAGTTTTCCGTCATTTTGTCAATACTACAGAAATACTTTAACAGAGGAAATAGGCTAGCAGAGGGTTACGTTCTGTGGAGGTCGCTAAAGATGTATAAGTACGCATAAGCTGTTGAAATATATCTTGGTGGTGGCGTGGTGGCGGGATGAGCGGATATTCCACACTATCGCCTATTGACTACTTTTAAATAAGTTATACATACTCTGTGTACATTCTATTATATAATAGTCATGTATGAAGGATTCGTTTCTTGTGGGTCTAAACGGTCAGTTATAACGCCCAGCCTCGAGGAAGCTGATTTAGTGGGAGAAGAGATGTAAGGTTTCCAGTTGAGATTTTGAGCTAAGGATAGACCGAGGATGTTTACTGTTGAAGAAGGTGACAGCTGAGTGTTATCGAAGAATAGGGGATAAGTGTTTGCAAGATTGTGTTGAGTTGATAGGTGGAGAAATTGGGTTTTTGAGGCAGTGAAGGACACAAGGTTCCGGCTGCCCCAATCGGAAATGATAGCAAGGTCTGAGGCTAAGCGTTCAGCAGACTCCAGTCTGGAGTCACGTACTTCCTGTTGTGATGGTCTTCTATTGAACGAAGTTGAATACTGCAGAGTGGAGTCATCGGCGTATGAGTGGACAGGACAGTTTGTTATGGAAAGAAGATCATTGATGAATAATAGGAAGAGAGTGGGTGATAGGACAGAGCCCTGTGGAACGCCACTGTTGATAGGTTTAGGGAAGTGCAGTGACCGTCTACCACCGCAGAGATAGAACGGCCGGAAAGGCAACTGGAGATAAAGGAACAGAGAGAGGATATAATCCGGACAGAGGCAGTTTAGAAAGCAAAGACTGGTGCCAGACTATATCGAAGGCTTTCGATATGTCTAGCGCAACAGAGAAAGTTTCCACCGAAACGGCTGAGAGGATGACCAAGAGTCAGTTAAGAGCAAGAAGATCGCCAGTAGAACGCCCCTTGCGGGAATCCATACTGGCGATCAGATAGAATGTTAGAAGAGGAAAGGTGCTTTTGAATCTTCCGGTCAAGGATTGATTCAAGCTTTAGATAGACAGGAAAGTAAAGCTATAGGGCGGTAGTTTGAGGATTGGAACGGTCACCTTCTTAGGCACAGGCTGTACAAAGGCATACTTCCAGCAGGAAGGAAAGATAGAAGTTGATAGGCAGAGACGAAAGAGTTTGACCAGGCAAGGAGAAATGGCAACACAGTCTCTTGAGGCAGCCACAGCCACAGTGACTTGATTTTATTTGAAGACTACAGTGCTGATAACCACATAACTACATGAAAAGGACACTCAGCGCGGAGGGAAAGTAATCAGCTGGGCGGGGCGTTACGCGGTCATGTATTTCTCCGCGTCCGGGTGGCAGCAAAAGCTGATTCGTTCCCTCTCGTGCCCAGCTGTGTTAAAAAAATTATTCGACGTAGCGGTGCTGAGTGTGGTGCCCGGTGGGGACGTGAAGCATTGAGGGCGAGGATAGAGCAGTAGGCGTGGTGGAGCAGCAGGATACCGAGGATGGGGTGAGTGTGGAGAGTGTTTGTGTCACAACTCTTAGGCTTGTGTGGGGTGGGGAGGTGGTAGTGGTGGGGAGAATGTGGATGGAGAAAAGGGGAAGGGTTAATGGGGGAAGAGGAAGTGGGAGAAGGAGGGGAAGGGTAAGAACATAAGAACATAAGAACATAGGAGTCTGCAAGAGGCCGGCAGGCCTGTACGAGGCAGCTCCTCTGAACCAAAGCTCCCGTGTAGCTCCCGTGTATCTAACCCCACCTAATATCGCTCTCCATGAATTTATCTAGTCTATTTTTGAATGTGACAATTGTATTGGCACTCACCACAATGTCTGCTAAGCCTATTCCACTCATGCACCATTCCGTTTGAAAACCAACTTTTCCCTATGTCCCTGTTGAATGTATGCTATGTAGTATTATGTCAGCACGGACTTGTGTTTGCCTCGTCTGACCGTAGGAAATGTAAGGGTACTGTGAGGTAATTGTAAGGTAAATGTTATGGTAAATGTATAGGGAAGGGCATTGTAAAGAATCACGTGTCCGATAATGCTCGGAGCCTAAGTGCGACATGGGGTTTAGGAGAGGCGGGTGGACTGCTGGGCGAATTAGTTTTATTTACATATTATTATTCTTGAACTTATCAGAGGTGCCAGTCACACGGTTTCTAATTGACAGATCACCTCACTACCACCTGCAACCTATTATATTCTGTAAGCAGATACGGGTACTACACATTAATAAATCTACATATATTAATTAAGATGAGTGCGAAAACTACATACGATCCTCGAGTTTAAACCCATTACTTTGTGTCCTACCCGGTTCTCTTACCAACAAAACCTTATGAATGTCTCCTTATTAAAGCCCCATCCACTTATAAACCTCGATCATGTATCCACGCACCCTTCGCCTTTCTAGAGAATGCAGGTTTAACTGTTTGAGTCTTTCCTCGTATGTAAGTTTCTCAACCTTGAATCATCTAAGTCATCCTGCTCTGCACCGATTCTAATATTTTGATATCCATTCTACGTATAATAAGGTGACCAGAGCTGAACCGCATAGTCAGATGAGGTCTAACTAATGCTACATATAGTTTGAGGATGACTTTTACTTCTGTTGCTTACGTTCCTTGAAATAAATCCCAGTACCCTATTTGCTCAATTTCTAGCGTGAATACATTGTGCCCTTGGACGGAGATCAGAGCTCACTAAGAACCCTATATCCCTCTAGCACCAACACCTGCCTATGAGAGTGTCATTTAAGCAATAGTTGGGAGAGGTTGTTCCCACCTACATTCAGAATACTGCACGTCCCTACATTGAACTCCATCTGCCATTTATCCGCCCAGTCATACAATCTGTTTAATTCACCCTGGAGAATACTAGCGTCCTGATCCGACTCACTCTACCGATCATGGTATCATCTGCAAACTTACTGACATCACTACTAATTCCTGTATCTAAGTCAGTGATATAAATAATAAACAAAAGTGGACCTAATACCGAACCTTGTGGGACCCCACTCGTAAAACATCCCCAGTCAGATCTTTACCATTGATTGAAAGTATAATTGTATGGCATGATTATTATTGCTGCTATTGTTATTGTTGTTGTGTCAGTAGTAGTAGTATTTGCTCTTCTTCGTTGTGTTCTCCTTTTCTTCTATTGTATGTTTTTGAGGTAACGGAAAAGAAAGGTTAAGAATGGGAAGAGAAGAGAGTGAAAGGGAGATGAGGAGGGTAGGGGTGAAATAGTGCTTGTTATCATTATTATTGTTGGTGTTGATTTTACTTTATTGTATTTGGCCTATCACAAAATAATAAGGAAGGGAAGGAAGAGGAGGAGAGGGAGTAATGGGGAGGTGCTATTGTGATTCATATTAATTAACGCTTTCATTGTTACTGCTTAATTTACACACCACACACAGACACCACACACACACACCCACACACACACACACACACACACACACACGGCACTGCATTAGCGTGTTTTCAGGTCAGAAACAAGCGGATCTAAACACACTGGGATGTTAATGATCCTCTTTGAAGCTCCCTAGAAGTTATGGCTTCCGTGGTGGCCCAAGTGCCCCACAGCCTTGCCTCAATTAGTTCGAATCCGCTTCATAGGGAGTTCGATCCAATTATTACCTCTCGTCTGCTTTCCCAGCGTGCTTATTAACAGTTTTTTCTTAAGCGTAACGAGTAAGATGATTATAGTTGTA